>NC_048218.1:20918252-20939981 GCF_002007445.2 Ailuropoda melanoleuca
CAATTCACTTTATTGATTGAAAAAAATAGAATGTTTTGTCTTGTTTCTGTTTTGCTATTTTTTGTAGGTGTTTTAAAACTAGATAACATGTGAAAATGTCTGTAGCATAATTTACTCCTGCATACCTGAGGGTTAGGGATTCTTTTCTATTTTGTTCACTGCTCTGTGCTCCATATCTGAGACCTCTGGTTTCAGCTCCAATATATAAAGAGCTTGAAAGTCATCACATTTTTGCAGCAACAAAAAAAGCTTATTAACCTCAGTTAATAATACATGCTTGGCTTTCAACAAAACTTACAAGACGTTCTAAAAGGCAATAAAAACACAGTCTAAAGAAACAAAGCAAAAAAGAGAGAGAGAGAGAAAGAAAGAAAAAAAAGGNGGAAAAAGAAAGAAAGAAGAAAGAAAGAAAGAAAGAAAGAAAGAAAGAAAGAAAGAAAGAGAAAGCATCAGGACCAGACTCAGATATGTGGTTATCAGACAGGAAATTTTAAATATATTTAATATTTTAAGACTACTGAAAAATGTAAACAAGATGAAATAACTGATAAGTAATGTGAAAAGAGAGACAGAAATTCTAGTAAAGAATAAAAAGTAGGGGCGCCTGGGTGGCACAGCGGTTAAGCGTCTTCCTTCGGCTCAGGGCGTGATCCCGGCGTTGTGGGATCGAGCCCCACATCAGGCTCCTCCACTATGAGCCTGCTTCTTCCTCTGCTAATCCCCCTGCTTGTGTTCCCTCTCTCGCTGGCTGTCTCTATCTCTGTCGAATAAATAAAATCTTTTTAAAAAATAAGAATAAAAAGTAAACACTGGAAATCAAAAACATTCTAACAGAAATAAGGATTTACTTTTAGAATATCAAGGAAAGAATCAGTGACTTTGAAGATATGTCAGTAGAAACTTCTGAAATTTAAATTCAGAGAGAAAAAGAATAAAATGTGAAACAAAGCATTCAATAACAGTGGGGCAGTTTTAAAAGATGGAATATGTGAATAATTGTAATACTATAAGAAGAAAGAAATGAACAGGAAAATATGCTTAAAGTTATAATATTTCAGAACTTTCCAAAATTAATCACCAACACTAAATCAGAAATCCAGAAAAATGAGAGAACTCCAAGCAGGAAAAACACCAAAACAAAACAAAACAAAACAACACTCCTAGACTAGATGTAGGCACATTATATGCAAATATTCAAACTGAAGTGAATCAACTACAAAGAGAAAATCTTGAAATAAGACAGAGGATAAAAACACCTTACCTAAGGGAGAAAAGGGGATAAGAATTAGTGCAGACTTTTCATCTGAAACCATGCAAACAAAAAGACAGTGGAATGAAATACTTTAATGTTGAAAGAAGACAAACAAACAAAACCCCACTACTCTAGACTTAAAACCTGTAAAGTGTCCTTCAAAAGTGAAGGAGAAAAACAAGATTTTGTCAGAGAAACGAAAGCTTAGGAATTCATTTCCAGAAATGTTAAAAGAAGTTCTTTATGGAGAAGGAAAATGATATAGGTAATTAACTCAGATCTACATAAAGGAAGGAGTGTCTGACAAGGAATAAGTGAAGGCCAGATAAAATATTAGTTACTTAAGAGATAACTTTTTAAAGAAATAACAAACAATGTATTGGACGATCATAGCATATGGAAAAGTGAAATGAGTAATAAGAGCAATGCCATAAGGGACAAGATGGAAGATGGTTTTTTTAAGATTTATTTATTTGAGAAAGAGAGTGCATGTGCATGTGCATGAGCAGGGGCAGGGGCAGAGGGAGAGGGAGAGAGAGAATCTCAAACTTCTCACTCAGTGAAGAGCCCAACTCAGGGTTCAATCCCATGACCCTGAGATTATGACCTGAGCCAGAATCAAGAGCTGGACACAACCAACTGAGCCACACAGTAACAAAGATGGAGGATTTTAATAATTGATAGGTATTGATTCAATTCTTAAATATGAGTGGTTTAAAAAGTAACTTTATTTGGAAGGTTAGGTGGGTCCTAATCCAATATGATTGGCATCCTTATGAGAAGCAGAAAATACCATGTTATTGATTGACAAAAAAATAGAATGTTTTTGTATTATTTAAGTTTTGCTAGTTTTTGTAGGTGTTTTAAAAGTAGATAACATGTGAAAATGTCTGTAGTGTAAGTACTCTGCATACCTGAAGGTTAGGGATGGGAGTGATGAAGCTGCAAGCCAAGGAACACCATGGATTGAAGGCCACCACAGGAAGAAAAAGGTAAGGGAAGATTCCTTCCAGAATCTCAGAAAGATCACGGCCCTGATGAGATCTTGATTTTATTTTTCTAGGCCCCAGAACTGTGACAGAATAAATTTCTGTTGTCTTAAGCAAAAACAAACAAACAAAAGAATGGTTTAAGTCAATAAAAGGCATATTTTGTCAGAGTGGATTAAAATACAGAAGACTAATCTCTGTGTTGTCTACAAGAAGCCCACTTTTAATAAGAAAAGCTCAGATAGGTTCAAAGTTAAGAATTTGAGAAAGATGTGTGATGTTAACACAAATCAAAAGAAAACTGGAGTAGTTGTATTAAGTACAGATAAATTAGATTTCATAAAAAAAAGGTGATTATAAAGGCATCGATTCTCCAAGAAAGCAAAACAATTTTAAATGTGTATGTACCTAACAAGTGTATTCCAAATTATTTGAGACAAAACTGATGGTACTGAAGAACTAATAGAGAAATCCACAATTACAGTTGAAGACTTCAATACCTTTCTTTCAGTAATTGATAGGGCATTCAGGCAGTTAGTTCACCAATAAGGTATGGTTGATCTGAACAGTACTATCAATCAACTTGATTTACTTGTTATTTACAAACTATTCCATCTAATAGTAGCAGAATACACATTCTTCTCAAGCTCCAATGGAGCATTCACGATGATAGACCAAATTCTGCATCATAAAACATCTTAGCATATTTATGTAAAGTAAAATCGTACAAAGTTTCTCAGTACACAGTGGAGTTAAGCTAGAGTATAATAATAGAGAGATGGAATATCCCCAAATATTTGGAAAGTAAGCTATACATTTCTAAATAACAAATTGGTGAACAAATAAGTCTCAATAAAAATTAAACTTATTTAGGGGCACTTTAGTGGCTCAGTCAGTTAAGCATCCTTCTCTTCATTTTGGCTCAGGTCTTTCTCAGGATCATAAGTTCAAATCTCACATAGTCCACTCCCAGAATGGAGCCCATATAAAAAAATAAATAAACTTATTTAGAATTAAAATGAAAATGAATCAAAATTTGTAAAATGCAGCAAAAGCAGTGTTGAGATGGAACTTCGTAACATTAAATTCATATATTGGAAAAAAATTGAAAATGAGAGTTAGAAAAAGATGGGGCGCCAGGGCAGCTCAGTTGGTTAAGCACTGGCTTTTGATTTCAGCTCAGGTCATGATTTCAGGATCCTGCGATCAAGCCCCACATGGGACTCTGCGCTCAGTGGGGAGTCTGGTTGAGTATTCTCTCACCCTCTCCCTGTGCCCCTTCCCCTGTTCTCTGTCTCTCTCTTTCTCTTTAAAATAAATAAATAAATCTCTAAAAGGTTGTAAAAAAATAAAATTGGAAGAAGAAGAGCAATTTAAACTCAAAGGAAGGAAAAGAACTATTAAAATCGGAGCAGAGGGGCGCCTGGGTAGCGCAGTCGTTAAGCGTCTGCCTTCGGCTCAGGGCGTGATCCCGGCATTCTGGTATCGAGTCCCACGTCGGGCTCCTCGGCTGGGGGCCTGCTTCTTCCTCTACCTCTCCCCTGCTGTGTTCCCTCTCTCGCTGGCTATCCCTCTGTCAAATAAAAAAAAAAAAAAATCGGAGCATAAATGAATTAAATCTAAAACAGGAAATCAATAGAGAAAATAAACAAAATCAGAAGCTAGTTCCATAAAATGATCATGAAAATGGATAAAATACTAGACCAGCTAACCAAAACAAGTGAGAATTATGAGAAAGAGAAAGAAAGGAAAGGAGTGGGGGGGGGAGGGAGAAAGAAGAGAATGAGGAGGAGGAGGAGAGATGGGGAAGAAAAAAGAAGATACAAATTACCAATATGAGAAATAGTCATCAGTACTGATGGACATTAAAAAGGCAATAAAGATATACTATGGACATTAAAAAGGCAATAAAGATATACTATGAAAAATTCTATGCCCATAAGTTTGATAATTTAGATGAAATGAACCAATTACATAAAAAAATAAAACTACCAACTCTCACACAGGAGAAATATATAATCTACATAGGGCTCCCCCAAACTTAATATATTGAAGTCCTAACTCCCAATACCTCAAATTGTGACTGTTTCTGGAGATAGGGTCTTTAAAGGAGTAATTAAGTTAAAATGAGGTCACTTAGGTGATCCAATCCAATATGACATGTATTGTTATAAGAAGAGGAAATTAGGACACAGTCTCACACAGAGAGAAGACCATGTGAAGGCACACAGAATAGATGACCATCTAGCCAAGGAGAGAAACCTCAGAATGACACTAACCCTTCCAGCACCTTGATATTGGACTTCTAGCTTCCCGAACCATGAGGAAATAAATTTCTATTGTTTAAGCTACTCAGTCTGTGGTATATGGTAATGATCATCCTGGCAAACTAATACACAATCCAATTAAAATATAGGCAAAAATCAGAACATACCCCTTATCAATGAATATATCCAGATGACAAATATGCATATGAAGAAATGGTCGATGTCATTTATCATTAGGGTATTGCTAATTAGAACAACAATGGAATATAACTACACAAGTAGTAGAATGACCAACACCCAAATACCTGTCAACAGCAACAACAGCAATTGCTGGCAAGGTGCAGAACAACAGGAACTCTCATTCAGTGTTTGTGGGAATGAAAAACGGCAGCCCACCCTGCGAGACATTTTGGCATTTTCTTGAAAATAGTCTTACCTTACAATACAGCAGTTGTCCTCCTAAGTATCTACCTAACTGATTTGAAAACTAATCTCCACACAAAAACCAGCATGTGAATGTTTACAGTTTTATTCATAATAGCTCCAAACTGGAAGCAACCAAGATGTTTTTTCAATCGGTGAAAAGATAAATTGTGGTACATCCACACAAAGGGCTATATTCAGCAGTTAAATGAAGTATCAAGCCACAGATAGAAATGAATGAATCTATAATGCATATTGCCAAGTGAAAGAAACCAGTCTGAATAGGCTACATAATGTATGACTCCAATTATCTAAAATTCTGGAAAAGACAAAGCTACAGAGATAGAATAAAAATCAGCAGTTGCCATGGTTTCAGGTGAAGAGGGAGGGGTTAGGTGAGGTGGGGAGGAATTTTCAGGGTGATAAAATTATTCTGTATTATACTATAATGGTGGATACATGGCACTGTGTATTTGCAAAGCTCATAGAATTTTACAGCACAAAAAGTTTAATACATCCAAATTGTAAAAAAAATAATAATAATTTAGGATACCAGGGGTCTTCTTGGGGATAGAATGGAGAATATCATCAAACTGTGTTACAAATGCGTGTACGGTCTGATTAAAAGTAGGGAGGAAGGAAGCTGACCTAAATAACTGGAAATGAGTAGAGTCTGTTAGACCGAAGGTAAAAGGTACTGTACATAATCATTATATTCTAGTTGCTAGAGCTGTGTCCGTGAGGATTTAGGTTAACAATGCTGATACCACTCCATGTGGAAAGTGGAAATGAACAATTCAGTAAATGAATGACAGATGGTGCTATTTAGGTTTCTCACAGTTGAAGTGGAAGTTTACCGATCCATAGGAAAAGAGGCAAAAATAACCCATGTAGTAATGACCTGTAGTTAGTTATATTTGTATTAACTAATGTAGAAGGAGATATATTTACTTATTTAATAATAGACATGTTTACTTATTTAAATATTTATAGATGTAATAAATAAATAAAATAAATAAATATTTATAGTTGTGTACACACAGTTTAGTACTCACACATAGAGTCACTTCTTTCAGTTGAGAGGGCATAGAAGCAACAACACTCCAAGAGCAGTGAGTACACTTAGAAATGAGACCTTGATTTCTAATACTGTTCTCTAGTAAAAGAAGCCAGACTCCTTGGAAAAAATGCCTGATTCTAAGAGTGAGGCAGAAGATATACAAAGTAAGTCTGGAGTGTCTTGTAGTGCCAGAAACTAATAAAATGCTTTAAAAAATACACACTTAATGATAGATGCATGTCAAAGAGACACAGGAGCCAATAGAAAGACTTCTACATTGAAATCTGTAACAATTCAAGCAGAAATAAACTATGTAGTATTGGATATAGCCCAAAGTAAAAAATAAATATGGCTGATTCCATACAGAAATAAATAAATGACTGAATAGGAAGGAAAGGAAGAAAAGAAGGGAGGGAGGAAGGAAGAGAAGAAAGAAAGAAAGAGAGAGAGAGAAAGAAAGAAAGAAAGAAAGAAAGAAAGAAAGAAAGAAAGAAAAGAAGAAGAAGAGGAAGGAAGGAAGGAAGGAAGGAAGGAAGGAAGGAAGGAAGGAAGAAAAGGAAGGAAGGAAGGAAGGAAGGAAGGAAGGAAGGAAGGAAGGAAGAAAAGGAAGGAAGGAAGGAAGGAAGGAAGGAAGGAAGGAAGGAAGGCAAGGCAAATGTCTGGTGAGTAAGAATTTCAAATAATTAAAATAGATACTCTGCCTTTGAGAAGGGGGAGCATAAATTCTACCTTATGTGTGGGCTGCACACACGACTTTCTTTTGAAGAGTACATCACAGAAAGCAGTGGAAGAAAAAGTATTTTCTAGGAGAGAAACTGAAAAACAGTCCTTCAGCCAGGTGGTCAAGGATCCTATCAGCAATAATGGTTTAGGTTGCTGATATGTACCCTTGATATGATATCATGAAAATGGCACCTTTCCTTTATCATCTTCCTACTAAAAACACCTAACCTTGGACTACTCATGAGAAAAACATAAGAAAATTCCCAATTGAGGGGCATTCTACAAAGTAAACAAACATTGCTCTTCAAAACCCTCAAGGTCATCACAAACAAGGCTGAGAAATTGTCACAGCCAACAGGAGCTTGAAGAACATGGTGATTCACTGTAATGTGGCATCCTGAATGGGATTCTAGAACAGCAAAATGGAATTAAGTAATAAGTAAGGAAATCTGAATACAGTAGGGACTTTAGTTAATAACGCACCTATAGCAGTTCACTAATTGTAATAATGTATCTTGGTGATATAAGATGTCCTGAAAATTTGAGAAGTCTTTCTGAATCACTGACAGATTTTGTGGGGAAGGTGAGAAGTTTGTTTATATCTAGTTTATTAAAAATCTTAAAGGAGGATTGACACATTTCAAGCAGGCAGAGAAGGTACTTCCTTTTTCTCACATTTTTATAAGTCACTATCACAAAGCTTTATATTATTTAACTGACTCACATGCCTACTGAAAGAGTGTTCTTTTTAATAGTACGTCAGTTAAATAAAGACAGATGTTGCCCTGAAGGTGTTATTTCCATAATAATATTATATTATATTGGTGTGATGCTTGTAATACCCAAAGTGCCTTTGCATTCATTCCTCCATTTAATTACAGAAAGAGCATTTCAAGAAGTCAGCAGTCAGTCTTCAGACATATTCCCATTTATATGTGGCCTTTGGAATTATCCCTATTTACAGAAATGTTCCTTCTAACATGGATGCTGTGCTGTGATTCTCATATGCTTCCTCCTGGATAGGCCCTCCATTCCCAGGCCTGAGGAGTGTTTAGTGCTGACAGCGCACAAGGAAATGCAATCTCCACAAGGGAGCTACCACTCTCACACTACCCTCCCTCATGGGGGAAGTCTACAGCCTTTCAGAAATCCATTTATAATTAAAAATCCCAGGTCCATTTGCCCAATAGGGAACATTCTGAAGCCATATTACAATTTTAATTATTTCTGTAGGATTATCTAGATCCTCTTTTTCACTGCACCTTAGTTCAACATTTCTGTTATTTCAATTCTACTTCTCTGACCCCCCGACACTAGTTATTAAGAGAACTCTGCAATAAACCCCCTTCATCCCTGATTCATAGTCTGATATCTGGGAACATCCTCCCAAAACGAGAGATTCAGGCAGCACACCTGATTATCTAATTTGTGTAGAAATACAAGTGGCCCAAGGGAAGTATAAATAACCTGTGGATAGTGAGAAATAACTTACATGATTGGGGAAGAACTTGAATGGAAATATTTGGAATGTTAGGTGTTTAGATTTGTGGAAGTAACACGTGGAGGAGCTACGTGAGTCAGAACAACTTATGATCTTCGTATTGCATTTTAACTCAACCAATGAACACCTACCATAGAAAGATTAGTCACTAAACAACCACACAGAAACAATGACTTGGCAAGTTATGTTT
Source organism: Ailuropoda melanoleuca (assembly GCF_002007445.2). NCBI lineage: Eukaryota > Metazoa > Chordata > Mammalia > Carnivora > Ursidae > Ailuropoda > Ailuropoda melanoleuca. Next base: position 20,926,658 of record NC_048218.1, read on the forward strand.
AGCCATGCTGCCATTGGCTACCCCATAGCCCAAGGTACATACATGGAGTAGATAAAGTATCAAAATAGGGGCTATCCATAGTTCAAAAAGCATAACCTTCTATACATGCAAGCTAATTTAGCTAATGCTGCTACTGGAATAACAAATCTCCAAGAAACGGAGACTAATAGTACCTTTAATATGGCACCATTTTTCAAGGAGAACTCCAAGCGATATTCAATGAAAATTTGATTACATTGAATACTTCCAACCTGGAAGCAGCACTGATTTTTCTTTATTATAATATGGTTTTGCCTCTCCTCTGTGCAAGGCCTTGGCCCCTACTACTAAAAAAATAATTTACTGAAAATTTGGTGATCCTGCAAAACCATTCTTTAGACCAAAAGGATTGTTTCACAGCAAAGGAAATGCAACAGTAGGGATATGACCATGGGATCCATAAATCCTATTATATATTGCACTGGCAGAGATCAACAGGCAAGGGAAAGAGCCAACATATTGTCAAGAGTAATTGACCTTGATCATCAGGGGGAGGCAGGTTGCCATTATTCTACTGACCCAAGGTTCTCAATATAAGAAATTATCCTGTACCTACATTTCTACTTTACTATAAATTAGTGCCATTTACATCTATGTCTTTTCCTAGAGATTCTCTTCTCTTCTATTATTTTATTTGTCTTGCCTTTGTGCCAATACCACAGTTCTTTATTTACTGTAGATTACAATGAACTTCCTTAGTTAGTAGACTATGTCCTTTATTTTGTTCATCTTAAAATGGGTTTTGGTTTTTCGTGATCCTTTTTAATTTCTTAGAAATTTTATAATTTATTTGCAATAAATTCTGGTGGAATTTTGGTGTGATTGCATTGAATCTATGACTCTGTTCAAAATAATTGATGTCTTCAAAATGTTCCTAACCCATTAGTGTTATACTGCTTCATTCATTTATGTATCCAATTTATGTCATTTACATTTTTCTAAACAGACATCTTACCCATTTTTTAGATTTATTTCTAAACCTTTCACACATTTGAGAATGGAATCTTTCTTCTAAAATTTTATTGTCCAAATAAAATAAGTTTATAGAAATAAACTTGACTTATATATCAAATTAAACTTGAGCTTATATCCAAATTATAAATTCACCTTTTAATTCTAAAAATTCTATAAATTACAAATGTCTTTGGATTTTTTTATACAAACAATCTGTTTGTTCCCTCTTCAAGGGAAAATATATTCCATGGTTCTGGAGAGCCCAGGAGTAGAAGCCTCTAACCCACCATCAGTCAGTTCAGGATCTTCCAACATTGTAGAGACCCTTCTTGCCCAAAGTCATATCTTTCCCAGGGTATGACCTATCTGGGAATAGAAAGGCCAGTTTGGCCTCATGGGGGATAATTGTCAAATGCAAATCTCAATCCATGCACTGTGCTGATGGTTTGTGCGTTTTTCACAGTGCTGATTCCCCCTTAACCAATCCTGCTTTTTCACAGGTGTTGATCCTAATAAATACCTTGAGCCCCAAATTCTGGTTTGTCTCCTTTTAGAGTACCCACCATGAGGCATTTGTTAAAAGAATGAAGAAAATCAGCCTTTTCTAAGAGCAACTGCTATTTCAACAAAGCAATGTGGGCTATCTTTTTTTCTTTTTTTGAGTTTCCTAGGCAGAGAGGTTCTCAAGAAAGCATCAGATATATTGACTTTATGAAGGTAAACCCACAACTTACACATTTTAGGAATAAATAGACTACAGATGCACATTTTCTTGTTAACAAAATGTAACATTTACTTCTAACATGGCTCAGAAAAATAAAGTGCTTGGGAAGAAAATTTGAACATATTTGAAGCATTCAACAGCTTAAATCTGTATGTGATACATTTAGCACCAAATATCAACACTAACACTTATCTGAAAAAGCATAAATACAATTTTTGAAAATCCTCCCCCTTCATTATGATTCATTTACAGAGGAACAAGAAAGTCTTGGGTATAGAAGTAAAATTCAAATGCTAAATTTAACACATTTAAATTCTTCAATGATTTCAGTACAATTTATTATATTTTTGTGTAGTTATGTAAGAAAACATGTTACTTCATGAAAGTGATTTTGTACTTATTAAGTGTTCCTTCACCCTTTTTCACACTGCTGCTTACTAGTGAAGCAAAAATTTGATCTTTGATCTTTGATGATATTACACTTCCTTCTAAATATATATGTCCACCATGTGTATTTATTCTCCCTTTATTGAGCAAGCAGTAAAAGTGGCACCAAAGTGTCACATCTGATACAAATGGTACATTGAAGATGTGAAAGACTAGAATGCAACATTTTTCAACATTGCATTTTCCTTTTATGTTTAGTTATGGATTCATTATAGTTTCTTTCAGTGTTTTCTAAAGTATTTTTTATTAACGCATTCCAAATTTTCAAAAATATAGTACAAATAGTATTTTCATTTATTTTGGGTCAGGGAATGATGTTATTTGAATTACATTTTCCCCTGGTTTCCTTGTCATTTTTATATATTTAAATATATTTAGTACCAAAGTAAAGTGAGTATTATTTTCATTTTATAGAGCTCACACACACTCTAAAAGTGAACATACACAGAACATTCACAGAATTTCAGTTCCTAGTTATAAAACTCAGGTTGATTTGTTCAGATATGTATAAGACAACAAGATGTTCAAAACAACAGGTTTTGTAATTTCAAAAAAAATAACAAAATATCAACATATATCAATGATAGAATGGTCATTAGATTGAAATATATTTGTAGAATGGATTCTATGCAATGACAAAAAAGAACAGAGTACAGACACATATGTTGCGATGAATATATTATATTGTTAGGGAAGAAGCCAAGTTGTAGGCAAATCTACAAAATATGTTCCATTCATAGGGAGTCCACAAGAAGGGAAAAATTAAGCAAACAAACAAGCAAAAACTACAAAGAGAAACAAGAGAGTAATTAACAACATATAGAGAGTAGAAAGTTGATCCCAGCTGGGAGGAAAGTAGGATGATGTGGTTTGAAAGGATCATGCAAGAGATTTAAAAGGTCGTAGTGCTATTTTCTTAAGTGTAGTCATGTTTACTCAGATATTTATCTATCACTTTTGATTGTACATACATGCTTTTAATATGTGATATCAAACAATAAAAATAAAAGTAATGGAATTTTATTGGAAAAATTCTGAAAACTTAATTTATTTAATAAATATTTAATGACTATTTCTAGATGGAAGGCATTGTACTGGGTGTTGGGGACAATAGTGAATAAGGGAAGCAGGAAACTTGTTTTAAAAAAAAAACAAACCATTTTAATTGGAGCATGAGTCATTTAGCAAGTTAATGAAATTACACTTATGGTGTCTGTGCTGGGTGCTAAGTAGTCTAGAGGCAGGCAAGTGAGACAGTGTAAATGGGGAAATCACTTTAGCAATGGTAGCAGAGGAAGCTTCTCTTACCTGAGATCTTAAGAGTGATAGTGACCCAGCCCTGTAAAAAGATACTGGAAAATTCCCAGGCAAATGGAATATCTGAACTAATCTCCTTAACATTTAAAGTGGAGTATCAACAGATATTGCCAATATTGATAAATGAGGAAACATCACCGTGTATTAGGAATGATGCTGTTAATAAATGGTGAAAAGGAATTTTAGGGAATGAGGCGAAACATTAGTTTTGGGCATAGGAGCCAGGTTCAAGAAGTGATGATGGACTTTAATTTATTTGAAATATCTATAAATGGTTAGATTTTTGTTTTGTTTTGGTATTATTCATAAAAAAGTAATAATCAAAAAGATGAAAAATATCCCACTGTTTTTAGATGAAAGTGTGGTGAGCCAATTGACATGCTTCATGTTACATTTTCAACATTTGAATTGCTTGACGACAGTAGACTCATCCAAAAAGTTCTCATTTAAAATGGAGAAATACTGTTGCCTAAAGCATATTTAATTTCCTACACTGGTTTCAGGTGGGATTTTTCACTGACTCCAATATCTCTGATGTTCAATTATGACCAATGTTTTGAAAATCTCTTAACGTCTGAAAACTATAAATAAAACACAATCAAGCAAATAAATTGAGCAGACTTGAACGAACCCTAAATTTTGAAAGAATATATTTATAAAACATCTCTGAATAGAATAACAGGTTGACCATCCAGTGTAATACATGGTTAGTCAAATAACTGTTTTAAAGATACTAGTAACACAAATGGATTTAGTGATTTTATCAAAATTTGAAATGTTATGATTGATTTTTGGTTTATCAAGTTTAGAATATAAGCAATTGCTTTTTTTTTTCCTTTATAACTTAAGATTTGACAATCAAAGCCTGGTTCTAAAAGTCACATATTTCTGTCTTTGTCTGTGTGTCATAAAAAGAGTTAGATTGATACTCAATGCCCTAAATTAGTGATCTCTTGTCCTTGGGAATCTTTGGTGACTTAGACGTAATTGTCCAGAAAAAAAATAACCTAACCTTCTATAGACATGGCCACCTTGGTTAAAGAGATAATTGTCTTCTATATTTTGTAATGATCTTTGATCCCATTCAGTCATGTGTCTTGCAACTTTCAAATATATATATATATGTATATATATATATATACATACATGCACACATATATGTATATATATGTGTATATATACACACACATATATGTATGTATATATATATATGTATATAAATACATAAATATATATTTGAAACAGAATTTCCAGAAATTCAAGTCTAAATAAAGTCTTCTAAATAATTAATTGTAAAAAGAAGGAAAAGATAACCTAAAAAACTTATTGCCACTATTGAAAAAGTTAATTCAACTAGCTATTTAGAAACAATTACTCAAATACGTCAAGTTGAGAAGCTATGAACTGGTGTTTGTATTGCAATGATTGTAAATCTATTCCAATAATACAAAGGCTTTACATCACCTCAGGAGCAAATTACTTCTTTTTTTTCCCTTTCTTCTCCCTCTCCTTCTTTTTCTCCTTCTTCCTATCATCCCTCTTTGCTCCCCCTTCCTCCTCCTCCAACTTCTGTTATGTTTTTATTCAGAGAAATAATATCCTATACCAATTTCCCATTTGGAAATTTCCCCTCTCCATTTGGCAGTAGTGGAGTATCTGACTTATGAATGCCAAAACAATAATATTTAGGAAGATTGCAAAAACTTTTTTTTAATTTACTTTGAAGTATGAAAAGATCATCTTCCAAGAAAATGGCACTTAGATATAAAAACTCAAATCCATCTGGTTTATTCTCTTCAGTATGGAGATCTTCAATTTTTCTTCTGAATTTCCTAGAATTTATGTATGGTTCTTCTGTAGGATATCTGATATCTTGGTGACCCACATTGCTACTAGCGTTTTTTTTTAACAGAAAGAATAAAATATATAGTCTTTAAGTATAACACAGAACTAAAGAGCATATTCAAATCACTTAATAGTTACACAACCATGCCTCTCCAAAGATGACTTTTCTCCTTCCCTCTCCTGAGGTTTTTGAAGAAACATCTGAGCCAAAAGAGTTGATCATTTTAACTTGGAAATTAGCAAATAATATTACTTCTCTGAATCAAAGTATAAATTTTTCCGGCTTTCCAATTTCTTGGAACCCCAAGTGTGACTTTTATTCTAAGTTATTGGGATAATTATCTCAATCCTTCATTTCTCCTGGTTATGAAAATTCAGCCTGGGTGTTTTATATGAAGGAGAATATGTAATTGAGCTCTTAAATGAATATAAGCTCAGACCATTTAAAAACTTTAATAGAATTATTTGGTGTGTGCACTTAATACTACCAGATCCTTCTATCAATTTATATAAATGCAACTTCTAATCACTTATATTAGAATGAACTGATATGTCAATAGCATCGTCTTTAAACTCGGGACTTCCATCTTCTATATAAGGTACTTAATTTCATGCTCTAATAAAATTGCTGATTTATATTCTCTACTAACTGATCCTTCTAACTTTGTTTAATAATAATTAAATTGTATGATGTTTTCCAAAGACAATTTTATGCTATTATTGAAAAGAGAAAAGATTTGCTTGCATAAATGTAAATTGGCTTTGTTGTTTATTAATATAGCTAACATTTCTCACTAATTTGAAATATACCAACGTATAGCGTAAGAATATAGCAGCTTAGAGACTTTTTAGAGTTGGTTTATGCTCTATACTTCCATTATGATTCAAGGGCAGAATTTAAATAAATCAACTTAGAACTTCCATTATTTTCTCTGGCAAAGCAAATCACACTATTTGTAGCTGATGATGCATTTGTGTAATTTTTTGCCATAACTCCAACTAAACAAAACTGCCTTATGTGTAATTCATGCCCCAAGTTTGATCTCTTTTGAATTTTAATCCCATAGTAATATTGTGATTGTTATTTAATTCCTTAATGTTTTTCATTTTTGAGTTTATAGAGTTCTAGCTCCATGATAATCTCTTAATACAACCAAAATGTATCATTTTAAGAACATAATTTCAAATATGTGTTGGGTGATATAACAAAGAATAGTGAGTGGATTACTTTTCTATAATGTAATTCATTAAAAAGTTTTAGTTATATTGTGCATTTGCTTCTATTTGTAAACTTAAAAAATTGTACTGAGTCACGGGGGAACCTAGTAATGTCTATATTTTGGGGAAAATATCATTTTAAATATCTGTTTTGAAATAATTCAAACATCATATCTACCATTTTCACCTATATCAATTGTGTGTGTGTGTTTTCCCTTATGTCATACTGTTCCAGAGGCATGGATCGGAAGAAACTTTTTATTTTACTTCCTACTTTTTCTTTGTACTATCTGCTATAATTCACTTGTGATTTAGCTTAACTTTATTTTCTTTTATAACTTATATTTTCTTCTAATTTCTGGTGATCTTAACTACCAGTTCATGATAAAGAGTAAGAAACTAAACAAGACTACTGCATACTTGTACTTGCACAGTAAAACTTACTACAGGGTCTTTAATCTAAGGGTAATATTACTGGGTTTTCCTTTCAATGAAATGTCATTATTTAGATGTCTTTTCTTGGTCCTGTAGTTTTCTTTATAGAGGAATCTATCATTCTTCTTCTTCTTTTTTTTTTTTTAAGATTTTATTTATTTATTTGACACAGAGAGAGACAGCCAGCAAGAGAGAGAGCACAAGNTGTCATTATTTAGATGTCTTTTCTTGGTCCTGTAGTTTTCTTTATAGAGGAATCTATCATTCTTCTTCTTTTTTTTTTTTTTTTAAGATTTTATTTATTTATTTGACACAGAGAGAGACAGCCAGCAAGAGAGAGAGCACAAGCACAGGGAGCGGGAGAGGAAGAAGCAGGCTACCAGCAAAGGAGCCTGATGCGGGGCTCGATCCCAGAACTCTGGGATCACACCCTGAGCTAAAGGCAGAGGCTTAATGACTGCGCCACCCAGGCGCCCTTCTTCAGGCTTCTTAATAAAAGGTGACAGTTTGAATATAAGAGTGCTAGGGGCATGGCAGGAGAATAGGAATGGGAGGATAGACACATCATTCAATTAATACATTTCTTCTAGTCCTTCTGTTTTCCATATAGTTGCTCCTCAACTGTGCCTGACTTCCTTAAGACTGTATTTCCTCTGGTGGAGAATTCTCTAGAAGTCAATCTGTATCTTTCAAATCTTCCTCCTCTTCTAAATCCTGCAGCCATGTTGAGGGGTGCCTAGTGTCAGGAGAATCTGGGCCTATCCTAAGTTGTACAGGATGCCCTGAAAGACAGCTAAGCTTTATGTTGTTGTTGTTATTTATCTTTGGATTCTAGTCCAAGTTAGTTATAACTGATATGTTTGCTTGTCTACTTTTAAGAAAAAAGTCAGCCTGCCATTTTTCTCCTATTTCCTTTGTCCTTGTGAGATGCATACTTCCCCCTTTCCAAATATTTTTATTGTCTTTTTTTGGGGAATTGAGAAGGCATTAAAGAAAATACCTGTGATAAATTTACCATCTTTAACTGAAAGTCTTTATTTTAAACTACTTAAAGAAAAAATATTTAAGCAAAATATTTTTAGAAGGTAAAATACGGCAAATTATTCCCTTAATTAGAAGGCTTTAATGCATACTTTCTGAAAAAAAAATTATATACTAATTTGACCAAGTTGTGCCTTTTTGTAAAGAAGCTACCTTCTTGCTTGTCCTTTTCAAGACATTTTCATTGTTAATTACTAATATCCTCAAATTTTGAAGTTCTAAGAACCTCAAAGTTATGTTATGTTTCTCTCCTAATGAGGTATACAGTAAGAAATATAACTCTCTTTAGAAGCTTCTTTTGGGGGCGCCTGGTGGCTCAGTCATTAAGTGTCTGCCTTGGCCTCAGGGCGTGATCCCGGGGTCCTGGGATCAAGCCCCACGTTGGGCTCCTCCGCTGGGAGCCTGCTTCTTCCTCTCCCACTCCCCCTGCTTGTGTTGCCTCTCCCACTGGCTGTCTCTCTCTCTGTCAAATAAATAAATAAAATCTTAAAAAAAAAAGAAGCATCTTTTGATCTTAATTTGGGGAAATGCTTAAAAATCACCTGGTGTTTTTTATAAATTATCGGTTTAGTCCTAAAATTTGATTGAAAATTCAACTACTTTTCAAAGTTGTAAGTAAAATATTTAACACTGATTTTCTCTGGAAATTTAAAAATATGTATATAGGTTGATGAAGGCTTTTCCTGCCCCCAGAAGTTTCTCAAGTTCTTTGAGGAAGGAAGGAGACATGTAGACAGTCACATCTACTAGATAAAATGGAGCTGAACAAAATGACAGATATTGTAGATATTGGTCCTTTCAGGGTTCACATCTAATTCTCCATTATCTCAATATACTCAGGAATAGCTTTTGAAATTGTATATGTTAGCTGAATATTAAATGGTCCCTTAAATTAACGGAAAATACTACTTGATATCATTAGGTCATTTATAAAACTTCAATGAGATCTTAGCAGCATTGTTGCCATAATGGATTAAAATATCCTTGCTTGTTTGCTTTGCTTTGTTTAATAAATAATATTCTTTTTTTTAAAAAAGATTTTATTTATTTATTTGACAGAGAGAGAAAGAGCATAAGTAAGCAGAGTGGTAGACAGAGGGAGAAGCAGGCTCCCTGCTGAGCAGAGAGCCTGTTGCAAGGCTCGATCTCAGGACCCCAGGATCATGACCTGAGGTGAAAGCAGATGCTTAACCAACTGAGCCATCCAGGTACCCCTGTAAATAATATTCTTTCAGATTTACTGTATGTCACATGATATTTTAAAAATTGTATTTGGTTGACTTCTATTTTTTTAATTTTAGTAAGAAATGTATTTTTCAAAATTACATATTGAAGAAAAAAAAATGAGATAAAGTAGATCTGCAAAAGAAATATTAACGTTCCCAGAAAGCCAAGAATAATTATATATGTAGTAACCTCTCCTTTAATATCTCTTTTTTATAGTGATTTCATGGTTAAACCACTTTTGTAAAACCACCCTATTCTTTGTCCTTCCTTTGCTTAATTTTCCTTTTAAAAGGTTATCAAAATAAACCAGTGCCTGTAACCATGGTGTGCTCAGGTGGCTCTAATGTACAATATTGCAACCTTGTCTCTTGTGGTTTTACTGGTCAACTGTGACCCATCCATTAAACCAAGAATAAAGAATGGTAGGCTTCCTTGTGGTGATGTGGAAGGGGTCACTTCACATGAAAAAGAGACTGGAACGGTTTGCTTAAGAGAGCAGGTGGCTCTGCTTTCTGTTATTGACATGGAATTTTAAAATTCAAATATTACTTGGACATCGTGTTCACCACCATGCTTACTCAGAAAATGTGAAAACAAAATGAAGAAACATTTCTGTCCAAGATCACAGAGCTTGTCTTTAACATGGCCGGATCATGAATCCAGAAATTCTGATGTGCAAGTCCGTTGCTCTTAAGGTTTTTAGTGATTTACAGATAATACTTATGCTAAACAAAAATAATGTCATACAGACACTTCAGGATACAGCCGTTATGACAATGGCAAGTAATAGGCCTTGTTTAAAAAGAGCTTTAAGCAGATATATTTATAAAACCATTAAATAGCCAGAAGAAACACTTAGAGGTTATACAGACCTTTCTTATATCGCTAGCCCTTAAGATATATTTATATCTTTAAAATATGTTTTAAACATATGTGGCATAGGGCTGTTCCATGTGTTTCAAAGGACAACCAAAATTTTTATATTGTTATTATAAAATAGATTTTTTTCTTGATTCTCCCAAAAAATTACCAAGAATTTAAAATTATAGAGACTAACAACTATTTATTGATTTTCTTTCGGGTTTTCTCTTCAAACATACAAGTATTTTTCCTAGGATGCACTACCCATTAGTACCCAGAAATCGAGGTCTGAGATCTTGAGTCTTTGGGTGCAGTATTAGTTAATCTTAGTTTTATAAATGAAAAGGATTGAACAGATGGCCAAAAAGTAGAGTTAGAAAGAAAAAGAGAGGGATAGGTAAAGAAAGCACCCTTCCCACATCATTTTGTATAGTACTATTATAAAATGAGACAATCAGGAGACAATGCTTCATAGTTCTCTTATTTTTCTATTTCTTTTCAGTGGAGTCACTGACAACTTTTGTTCTGGACTATGATTTCATGGACGATTGTATAGGAAATGCTGTGGAAAATAGAGATACTCTCTGTTCAGGATAAGAAAATGAAGATTTCCTTGTGTAGCAAAGGTTGGACAGGTTTTCTTGCATCTCCCTTATGGTACATGGCATTTCCTAAGCTGGGCTTCCTTGGCTGAGGCCCAGAGCCACTGGATGGCAGCACACCATTGGTCCAAGCACTGCATGACCCCAGCGGAATATGTGAGACAAGTTGAATTGATGCAAACACAAAGCTTGTATTTCCTGCTCTGTACTGAGCAAACATTTCTTTTCTCTGAACCAGCAAGCTCTTTTCTTCTGACATCATTGAAAAGGTGGCAAGCTAAATTATTTGCCTGAAAGTAGAGCAAAATCACAATCCTATCACAGCTCTTTAGACAATATTCTCTTTGAAGATGTTCTCATTTCTATGATGGATTATAAAGTCCAAAATTATTTATTGGATTTGATTACTTGCATTTTTTTTCTTTTTCTCTTTTCCTTCCTTTTCTTTTTTTAAAGTTGCTTTTGTTCTTGTTTTTAGTGGAAATCACAGAAATCATCTGTTATTCTTCTGGATTCAGATGACTCAGAAGGACAATGCCTGGATCAGAGTGATATGATAAGATACATAACTATCAAAGATTCTGCAAAGGAATATTATAAGGTACAAAATAAACATGAAAATATAAGCCTCACAGAATTCGTAGAAATATTGAGAGGGTGTGGAATATTCTCCCAAGCCAATAAAGAGTCCAAATCTATCTGATATAGATGTTAAAGGGTAAATTCATACAGCTGACCTCTGTGTTTCAATCTTTTAGCACAAATGATGAGACAATATGTGAACATGTATTTTTTAATAATAAATGTGAATTCAATTCACAGCAGATTTAGAACATGCCACATAGCAATATATATATTGCTATATATATATATATTGCTATATATATATATATTGCAATATATATATATATGGCTACTAACATAAATTTTCACATTTTCTGGGGCTTTCACTATAATCTAGCTTCAGTTGTTTTCACCAAGGAAATCAGTTAACACTGCAGATTTAACCTACTTTACTTTNTGTTTTCACCAAGGAAATCAGTTAACACTGCAGATTTAACCTACTTTACTTTTAATAATTTTTATCCCCCAAAATGTATCTTTAACTTATGAATTGATCTGAATTAGAGGACAGAGAGTGAATTGCCCTTTCCTTTGTAACAACTCCCAAGAGAAACTACAACACTAAGTAAAAATCAGATCAATTACTCTATAGGGCCAATGCTGGTCTTCCAGATCATTCCAGTCTACTAATAATAATTTTCAGAAAAAAATATACAAGCAGCTAGATGCAAAATTATGAAAACACACATTTTAGAACTGCTCAAATTCATCGGTTTATTTGCTATGATTTTTTCGGCAAGTTTTGGAGTATTAAAGCAATAGAAAAATACAAAAAAGAGTCATTTATAATGACCTATAAGAAGTCCGATCAAATGGGAAATAGTAACTGAAGACTTGGAATAGTAATGAAAAAAATTGTTTTATAATTTCACTGTGATATTTTCCCCTTCCCTTTTTGTCATTAATGTCTTCTGGGATTGCTTTAATATAATATTATTCATTTAAACTATTCAATGTAACTTGAAATAATATTCATTAGAATAAATCCTTGACTTATTTTTAAATTGTTTTCCATTAATATTACAAAGTTTGTAACTAGAGTAGACATAAGAGAAGATCTTGTCCAAATTTCTTATTGTACAGATAATGAGATAAAGGAATTGAAAGATGAAGGAATATTCCCTAAACTTTTTCTCCACTACTGAGAATACTACAAGTTGTCATTAGCATTCAATACATTGTTCTTTCTACCATATCATCCTTCGTTGGAGATACCCACCCTGTGAATTCAGGAAAACAATGTCTGGTGTGTTCCCTGAAGTACTTCTTACTCTCAGGAATTTTCATGTATGGTTTATTCTAATTTTTCTCTGACATTTTACAATCCAGCCAAAAACATATTATAAAACTCTATCCTCCAATTTTAAGATTATATTCACTATATTGAGTAAAAATTGTGATGATTATTTATTTTGCAGTAAAAAGTATGCCATAATATAACAGAGTTACCAAAGTTACACACAGAGACACAGAGGTTAGATCACAAAACCATTAAATAGATTATAAACATTTATTAGAATAAATGAAGCATCAAGGGAAATATGAAGAATTTAAAAATATATATTCACAGAGTAGTTACAAAGACTTAAATTAAATGAAAAGTATCCTGGCACCAAATTAGATCTTAATATAGTATTATAGTATCACTGTAATTGCCCCTACTATTATTTGGGTAGAAAAATAGAAATTTAAACAAAATGAATTCTTACCCTTGGGAAATTATTAACTTCTGAAGTACATGTAAACAAAATACATATTTTATTAAAATGAATTCATATAAATCATATGCTATATCCATATACCCAAATTAAACCTGGTGAGTTTTTTATTTTAAAAAATGTGATAAAAGTCTTGTCCAGAAAGAGATGTTTTATAATATGAATAATCTGGAAAGTAGAGCCTGAAGTGAAGCTTAACTACTAATATTTAATTGTGGGCTGCAATCTTGTGGCACTCACTTTTGAAACCCAGGTCTTTTTTTTTTTTTTTT
>NC_048218.1:20944417-20952625 GCF_002007445.2 Ailuropoda melanoleuca
TTTTTAATTTCTGTCAGATTCGCTCTCATTTCTGCCCTTAGGGATTCTATATTCTCAGCAACGCTTTCTCTGATGCTTTTTTCAAGTTTACTCATCATCTTGACCATTGTTGCTCTGAATTCCATTTCTGATAATTGGGATACATCCATATGTATTAATTCTGTGGCCGAGGCCAATTCTGTGGCAGAGGCCACAGACTCATTATCTTTTCTTTGCTGGGGGGGACTTCTCCTTCTCGTCATTCTGATGAAGAGAGATTGCAGGGTTGTCCAGAGCCCAAGTGTTGACTGGGACCCAGGCCGTGCGCCCTTGTTTTATAGAGATCTTAGGGATGTGGGCTTCTTCCTTAAAGAGTTTATTTATTTATTTGAGAGAGAGAGAGACAGTCAGCAAGAAAGGGAACCCAAGCAGAGGAGTGGGAGAGGAAGAAGCAGGTTCCCGGTGGAGAAGCCCGATGAAGGACTCCTTACGGAGCGTTGTGATCACACCCTAATCCGAAGACAGGTGCTTGGTGACTGCGCCACTCAGGCGCTCCGGGTTGTGGGCTTCTTGATTTTTCAGCCTGCCTTCTGGGGGAGGGGCCTGCCTGCAGGTACTCAGAAAACCCTGTTTGGGTAGAGTCTCTGTGTCCCTTGCGAGGGGGGATGGGGATGGGCACCCTGTGAGCCGGTATTTCCGGGCTTTTGTTCTCTGGCGGCTTTCCCTGGCGGTTTGCTATGCCTCTTCTGAGAGAGCAGCAGCGGCTGAAATTCAGCCTCTGTCTCAGAACAGAGGGATCGCGGATCGTTCTCCACTGATGTTCTGGCCACTTTAACTCTGTTTCTGTTGGTGCTGCTCAACCCTGCAGCATCCCGGGCTGTGCGCCCCACACCCGGCGTCCCAGCCCTCACTTCCAGGGCCGGCACGTCTCTGTCCTTTGTGTTTCCAACCCCGCCCGCCGCCAGCCGCCCCGCGCGGGCTCCCGGAGCTCCCCGTCTCAGTCTGGTGTCTCACGGGTGCTGACCGCGAGTCCGCCTGCTCCCCCGTGCAGGTGGCCCTCCAGCCGCCAGCCGCCCCGCGGACGCTCCCGGAGCTCCCGGTCTCAGCCTCGATCCAGTGAGCACACCGGAGCTCCGGAGCTCCGTGAGATGCTTGGTGGTGCACGCTCCCGGCTCACGGACTCAGTCTGCCGTTTCCAGAGTGCGGGTCCGCGGTCCGCCCGCTCCCCGGTGCAGGTGGCCCGCCAGCAGCCCTGAAACCCAGGTCTTGACTGACAAAAAGATGCCCTTCTATCTCCTGCAAGCAGGGGAATTGCCTGTACTTTCTTTTCTTTTTCTTTCTTTCTTTTTTCTTTTTAAAAATTCAGTTGACCAACATATAGTACATCATTAGTTTCAGATGTAGTGTTCAATAATTCATCAGTTGCATATAACACCCAGTGCTCATCATGTCACGTGCCCTCCTTAATGCCCATCACCCAATTACCACATCCCCCCACCCACCACCCCTCCAGCAACCCTCAGTTTGTTCCCTAGAGTTAAGAATGTCTTGTGGTTTTTCTCCCTCTCTTGTGACTTCCCATTCAGTTTTCCTCCCTTCACCTGATCCTCTGCACTGTATCTTATATTCCACATATGAGTGAAAACATATGATGNGATAGCAGGTCCAGGGGCACTAAATAGATAGCAGGTGCCAAGGGCACTGAAATTGGAACTGATACAATGTTTTCAGTTTGGTATTTGTTCTGTTTTGTTTTTACATTCATCCTAATAGTGTNTGTCACGTGCCCTCCTTAATTCCCATCACCCAGTTACTCCATTTCCCCCACCTACCTCCCCTTCAGTAACCCTCAGTTTGTGGATACTTTTTTTGGAGAGATAAAGACGGTCTGTAGTGCAGTCAGAGCTCTCTACTGAGCACATTGCCAAACCCAGGGGCCTAGTGAGACCTCCCAGTTTGGACCAAGCAGGTCCAGGGGCACTAAATAAATAGCAGGTCCAGGGGCACTAAATAGATAGCAGGTGCCAGGGGCACTAAAATTGGAACTGATACAATGTTTTCAGTTTGGTATTTGTTCTGTTTTGTTTTTACATTCATCCTAATAGTGTTCATGTATAACCCAAATTTACTGGATAATTTCTAACCAATTCACATTGTTTCTTATGTATGGGGATACCCTTTGGATCAATGCATTTTTGTAAAGTAATTTTATATGTGTAGATACTGTATGTCTACCTCTGCCATTCAAGGTGGGTGTCTTTGTAGGTATCCCCCTTTTGTGTACCAGAACCATAATAAAATATATATCACTTAGTGTGGACCAAGGATAGGCAGAAATTACTCCATTTTCTCATCACACTCTGGAGAGCCAAGTCAGTGTTTCAGTGATCTGTGAGACACACAGTCGGTTTGTATTCCAGTGAAGGAACTCCAGTCCTGTTGCTCGCCAATAAGGTTAAGCTTATAAAATTTTGCACAGCTTTGGATATAATTTAGAGACTAAAAAAAATAATAATAATAATAAAGTAGATACCATTGAAATAACTATGTTAAAAATATGGCCTCTTGAATTTAAAACTCAAGTATATAAAAGTTACTTTATTCTGTATTGTTACAAAAAGATACATATAAAAAATACATTTTCTTAGAAAATGTCTATCAATTTCTTGTCATATTTAGGCTATATTAACAAAATATAATGAAGCGATTATACTATGTGTGAAGTAAATAATATTATTTTTTAGCTTCGATTATTTGAATAGTTGATAAAACCAACAATTCTGTTTTAATCTAAATTAATCTATTTACATTATTTATTTCAAAACATGAAATAGTTTATTTTTGATACAAATAATCTAAGCAGATCAGTTTTACTTTTTATTACCCAAATAAGCTTGGCATTGATCTGCTTTATAAGAAAGAATTATAACTTTAATTAATATTACAGTCAAGCATATAATAATTTTTTATTAAAATAATTTTGATTTATTTTAAGATAATTGTGTTACAAGAAATTGATAGACATGATTCCAAAATATAGTGAATATATTGCAAGAATACACAGCCACAAATTTAATTTATTTATATAAAGTTCTGTAGGCTACCAAACCTCAGTTTTTAAAATAAGTGAATGACAGAGGAATTATCTTATTCTAGGATAGGAAATACTAAAGTTAAATATTAAAATGGATTTAAATAGAGGTGCTTGGGTGGCTCAGTCCTTAAGCGTCTGCGTTTGGCTCAGGTCATGATCCCAGGGTCCTGGGATGGAGCTCTGCATTGGGCTTCCTTCTCAGTGGGAAACCTGCTTCTAGCTCTCCCACTCCCCCTGCTTGTGTTCCTTCTCTCGCTGTCTCTCTCTTTGTCAAATAAATAAAATCTTAAATGAAATAAATATAGATATAAATGTATATATATACCTATTCCATTATTAAAGCCAAAATTTTCAAAGAATATTTTAGAATATATTAGTGATTGATGCTAGTTGACATAGAAATATGTCATAGAAATATGACATAGAAATATTATCTCTGATAATATCTGAGCTGTAGTATTTCTCTGATAATGTCTCAGCCCTCACAATGAGCTGGCATTTTCAATGGCCCCCTTGGGTAAAACTAAAGAAAAAAATTTGAAAACTTACATGATCTACAAAGTTCTTACAATTTTTTGTTTCAGTAAGATCCTGAGAGGCCTTTCACACAATAGCCAAATTTTTTTCAATGATTTCAGTACTAACCATTTCATTATTATAAGAAAATCCAAATTACAAAGGTCAAAACTGAAAAAAAAATAAACATTGATCATTCTTCTTTTCCCTTCAATTTGTAAACACATCTCTATCACCTTTGGACCTGACCTTACTCTATTTTTGTTGCAACCCAGTTTATAGCTTCTAAAAAAACAAGAAGAACAACAAGGTTAATGATGGGGCTGTGAACTCCTTTGGCTTTTTTGACTCACAAGGTATAGTTTCCTTTTCTTAGGCATTAAAACCAATAGCAGTTTGAAATGTATAATTTGTGATATCTAATTAATCAATCATTCACATTCAATTCTAAAAATTCGTGCTGTAGAATAAAGGGCTGTATCATGCATAAAAGTGGAATGGAATAAGTTGCTTTCAGTATCAGCCCAACTTGTGGGCTAGGAAATCATGAATTCCCCAAAGTGTCCAAAATAACCTGTAACAAAGGTAAAAATGCCTCTTAAGGAGGCCAGGCTATGGAGGACAAGCATTCTCTTCCACACCTGGACTGTAACAATCGCAAATGTCCCTGGCGCTTCATAAACCAGAGGCAGTCAATGGTTTCTCATTCTCTGCTCTTAGAATCCTCATCCCTCATTTTCCTCTTTGCTACTGCAGTACTATACAGGTTGCATTTATCATGATGTATTATAATTTATTTCCTTATTTGTTTATCTTCTCAACTAGATGATGAATTATTTAAGGAAAGGAAATCAGTCCTATACTGGTTTATTCACAGTATCTTTCATTTGGGCCATTCCTGGTAAAGTGAGGTGACGTGGGACAACTCAACCCATTTGAGCTTGCCCAAGTTAATTGAATTTGGAAACAAAACAAAACAAAATAAAACAAAAAAATAGGTACTGCTGGCATTTTCAATGGGCCTCTTGGATAAAATTAAACAATTTGAAGTCAGAATCAAAGCCGTGTAGCCCACTCTCCCAAGCTTTGGGTCCAAAACATTCCAATTGAAGTATCCAAAAACCCTAGCAGGGTCTTTAAAAACATATTTCCACATCCATAATTTCTGTAAAGTTGTAATATAAAACTTGGTAATTGTTATTCAAATAGCTGCTCCTACTCTTTCCTTCTTGTGAAAGTGATTATCAATAATGATATTAATTTTTCTATACAATTGGCCAGTCTCCTCTTCTGAAACTCAAAAGACAATAGTTGATACATTGAAATGTTGAAGCTAAAATTATTTTCTTCCTATAAGAGTGATATAAAAAAAAAATCATACCTGACGGCAAAGTGGAAAATTGTCAAGTAAATTGTCAATTAAAAAGCCAATTTTAATATGGCTGTACCAGTTTGCTAGGTCTGCTTTAAGAAAGTGTTACATTCTGGGTGACTTAACAGAAATGGATTTTTCTAGAGTACTAGTGGGAGGCAGAAGTCCAACATCAAGATAACTACAGGGCTTCTTTCTTTCTTTCTTTCTTTCTTTCTTTCTTTCTTTCTTCCTTCCTTCCTTCCTTCCTTCCTTCCTTCCTTCCTTCCTTCCTCCCTCCCTCCCTCCCTCCCTCTCTCTCTCTCTTTCTTCTTTCTTTCTTTCTTTCTTTCTTTCTTTCTTTCTTTCTTTCTCTCACTCTCTCTTTTTCCCTGAAGGAAGGATTTGTTCTAGGCCTCTGTCCTTAGTTTGCAGATGATCAATTTCTGTCTTCACATCATCTCTGCTTTACATATCTGTGCCCAAATTTCCTCTTACAAGGCATCAGTCATATGTGATTAAGACCCATGCCCAAAGACCTTATTTTGATTTAATTACCTCTATGATGATCCTAACTTGAAAAACACTCATATCTGTAGAAATGGATATTAGGACTTCAACATATGAATTTTGGGAGTGACAAAATAAAGCTCGTAATAATGGCTAAATCCATTCTGTAAATGCCTTAAATGGTATACAGATTTTACTGTATTACTGAGATTTGCAGTGGATTTTCTCTTCTCTGACAAAAGAGTTTTGCAGATTGAATGCTAAAGAAAATAATGTGATTTCTTTCTAGAAAGATCACACCTATGCAAATATATTTCAAATATGTATTTCAAATATATTTCAAAATGTTTATTTTGGACAGCTGTATTAGGAATGCAAAGCTGCTGTCACCTTGTAACATCACATTTTCACTTACTCATGCTGAATGCCATATGCAACATTTTAGAAACACACACTTCAGGTGGTAAAAATTCATAGTAAGATTGCCAGGTCTGCTGCCTTAAGAGAACATCTATGCAACTCATCTTCATTTCTCTGGATATTTTATTTTGCACATTAACAACTGATAATTTGACAAGTACTGACAACTGCTTTTTGTAGAATCACCTATGCCAGATAATATAATGCTACTAAAATTTCACAATAACATCTGGCTAGAGGAATGTGATATAAATGTCTAGACACATCATTTTGTGATTTTACTTGTATTTCACCTTTATTTGCTAGTGGCAATAAAATGAAATGATAATATATTTATGCCTTCCGTCTGAGTAAAAAGTACTTAAATGTCTTAGAATATTAGTTATTTATGTCTAAAGAAATGCAATTATTTGACTAATAAAACAAACCGCTAAATAAACCAATCATATAAACTATAAACCTATGTAAAGCTTTCAGCCCTCACAATGAGAAATCTTGCCTTATAAAATGATTGTGAATGTTTACTCTGTGCCAGACACAGGTTGAGACTCTTGAAATATATATTATCTGCTAACATATGTCATTTTACAACTACCTTATCAATGAGGCCGTATTATTATCTTGATTTTTACATATGCAGAAACTGAGGCACAGAGGGATTAAGTAATTTATCTAACACCATACTACTGATTACAAAATTGTGTGACCAAAATTCAAACCAAGGCAATGTGATTCCAGAATTAAGACTATTAGCTAATTCACACATTCCCATCTCTGAGCACCATTTGAAAACGTACTGAAGATTTAAGTACATTGACTTTGTTTGCCTGTTTGTTTGCTTAAGTAGGCTCCATGCCAAGCCATGGGACTTGAATTCATGACCTTGAGCTCAAAACATGAGCAGAGATCGAGTCAGAAGCTTAACCAACTCAGCCACCCAGGCACCCCAAACACATTGACTTTTGATCATGAAACTTGAATTCTAATACTAGCTCTATCACTCATTATCTGCGTAACCTCCCAGAGTCTCAAAATATTACTACCCAGTCTTAACCAAGTCAACCATATCTAGCCAATATAGATCTTCTTTGGGGTTGCCAGTCTCCTTGAAGTTTATTCCAGATGCATCCCTTCAAAGGTATTATAACTCCTCCTTCTATGATAAGGTGTCTTATGTATTTCTCTTGGATTAAAAGTGATAATGAACTAAAAAAGCTTATGATCGTCCCAGTCACAGAGTAACCACTTAGTTCTTAGCTGTTATCATCATTAATAATTTTATCAGTATTGTTACCAGTGTACTATTATTAATATTACTACCAGTACTGATTATACTGCTACTAAAATTGAACCACAAGACTTAAAATAAGTAATTAAAATTTAAATATTTTCTAATGTAAATCTTCTACTGTAATATAAAGTTCAATAGGAAAAATACATTTTATACATATAGCCATGATGCTCAGAAGATAGAAGAACTTGTAAGTCAAAACTTCATAAGAAATGCTGCTGTGGTTTACAGGTAAGAGGAAGGATTTCCTTGCACTGCCTTTCACAACCAAAATGGTTCCTATGTTGTTTTGCTGGGTGAGAGTTTCTTTCTAGACTAGGAAAAAATAAGAATTTGATTTTGACTGGATCCCCAATATGTTATATATAAATATATTTATTTTATTGATAAATACACATACTTACACTTTAATGATTCATGGTCTATCAGCATAGTAGTGTTAAAAATTTTGTCAACTTCAGGAAATCATCAACTACTCTTATTTTTCTACTTTTTAATAATTTGTATTATTTTATTTTTCATACCTAGTATATAACTTGGTTCATGATGACAGTAACAAAATGTAGGGATTTAGATTATTCTTTATTTTAAATTTTAAAAACAAAAATTATGTACAGCTGAAAATTTTAAAAAAGCCTGTAAATTAGAAAAATTACTCTGATTATTGAGGATAATCGTACAAAAAATATGACATAGAAGAATTAGAAAACAAATATGCTTTTCCATGTCAGGGATAGAATTTGCAATTGAAAAACGTAAACAAAACAAGTAAATTATTAATGTTATAGTTACTAATAATGAAATTTATTTTATAGTAGGACTATCTGGAAATTTTCATTCTGTGCTAAACAATGATGATTAAAATGATAAAAAGTATTATTTATTGATATCTTACCAAATACAATTTATTATTGTTTCTGAAATAGTTTATATATTAAACTGTATATTTTTATTTAGTTTTTAATTAGCTGTAATCGTGCCATGGAAAAACCTCATTGGCTATGATACCATCACTGAGCAAAGATATATATATATTTTAATTTTTTT
>NC_048218.1:20952725-20952960 GCF_002007445.2 Ailuropoda melanoleuca
GGTATTGGTTGAGACCTGTTTTGTGTCCCAGAACATGGTCTATTCTTGAAAATGTCCCATGGGCATTAGAAAAGAATGAGTGTTCTTTGGTTCTGGGGTGTAGTGTTCTATATATATCTATGAGGTCCAACTTGTGGAGTACGGCATTCAAAGCCCTTGTTTCTTTGTCGATTTTTTGCATGGGTGTTCTGTCTATTTCTGATAGTGGAGTGTTGAGGTCCCCTACTATTAACGT
>NC_048218.1:20953246-21016886 GCF_002007445.2 Ailuropoda melanoleuca
GGTTCAAAATGAGTCTCTTGTAGACAGCAAATGGATGGGTCATGTCTTTTTATCCAATCTGCAACCCTGCGGCATTTTATGGGAGCATTTAGGCCATTTACATTGAGACTGATTATTGAGAGATATGATTTTAAGGATGCCATGTTGCCAGTAAAGTCTTTGTTTCTATAGATTGTGACTTTCTGTTCTGTATCACTCTTGGGGCCTTTTTACCTTTATAGAACCCCCCTTAATATCTCCTGTAGGGCTGGTTTCGTGGTTACGAAATTGGTTAATGATTGGCGATTTTGGAACGTCTTTATTTCTCCATCAATTCTGAATGACAGCTTTGCTGGATAAAGGATCCTTGGCTGCATGTTTTTCTCTGAAAGAGCTTTAAAAATGCCCCCCCAAGCCTTTCTCTCATTCCAGGTCTCTGTAGACAGGTCTGACGTAATCCTGATACCTTTGCCTTGGTACGTGAGAAATTTCCTTGCCCTGGCCTCTTTCAATACTGTATCCTTGGATCTAATATTTGCGAATTGCACTATGACGTGACGTGGTGTAGGTTTGTCCTGGTTGAGCTTGGATGGGGTCCTCTCTGCCTCTTGGACACGAATGCTTGTTTCCCTTGCTAGATTAGGGAAGTTTTCAGCTACAATTTGTTCAAATATCTCTTCTAGACCTCTGTTTTTCTCCACCCCTTCAGGGATGCCGATGATTCTGACATTGGATCGTTTCATAGAGTCAGTAATCTCCCGTAATCTACATTCGTGGGCGTGGATTTTTTTAAGACCAGCTTCTATTTTCGTTTTTTCTTCTACTAACCCATCCTCCAATTCGCTAACGCGTTCCTCTGCCTCATTCACCTTGGCCTTCAGAGCCTCTAGTTTTGACCGCATTTGGCTCATAGAATTTTTAATTTCTGCCAGGTTCGTGCTCATTTCTGCCCTTAGAGATTCTATATTGTCATTAACGCTTTCTCTGATGCTTTTTTCAAGTTTACTCATCATCTTGACCATTGTTGCTCTGAATTCCATTTCTGATAATTGGGATACATCCGTATGTATTAATTCTGTGGCCGAGGCCAATTCTGTGGCAGAGGCCACAGACTCATTATCTTTTCTTTGCTGGGGGGGACTTCTCCTTCTCGTCATTCTGATGAAGAGAGATTGCAGGGTTGTCCAGAGCCCAAGTGTTGACTGGGACCCAGGCCGTGCGCNCATAGGCCACAGACTCATTGTATTTTCTTTGTTTGGGGGGATTTCTCCTTCTCGTCATTCTGATGAGGTGAGGTTGCAGGGTTGTCCAGAGCCCAAATTATTGACTGGGACCCAGGCTGTGTGCCCTTGTTTTATAGGGATCTTAGGGATGTGGGCTTCTTGATTTCAGCCTGCCTTCTGGGGGAGGACTCAGGCAACCCTATTTGGGTGGAGTCTCTGTGTCCCCTGCGAGTGGGGATGGGGATGGGCACTCTGTGTGCCAGCATTTCCAGGCTTTTCTTCTCTGGCGGCTTTCTCTGGCAGTTTGCTGTGCCTCTTCTGAGAGTCAGAGCAGCAGTGGCCAAATCTCAGCCTCTGTCTCAGAACAGAGGGATTGCAGACCGTTCTCCACTGATGTTCTGGCCACTTTAACTCTGTTACTGTTGGTGCTGTTCAACCCTGCAGCATCCCGGGCTGTGCGCTCCACACCTGGCGTCCTAGCCCTCACTTCCAGGGCTGGTGCGTCTCTGTCCTTTGTGTTTCTAACACTGCCAGCTGCCCCTGTGTGCTCNTTCAACCCTGCAGCATCCCGGGCTGTGCGCTCCACACCCGGCGTCCCAGCCCTCACTTCCAGGGCTGGTGCGTCTCTGTCCTTTGTGTTTCTAACACTGCCAGCTGCCCCTGTGTGCTCCAGAGCTCCCGGTCTCAGTCTGGTTCCAGTGAGCACACGGGAGCTCCATTCAGTCTGGTGGCGCGCGATCCTCGGCTCACGGTCTCAGTCTGCTCTTTCGTGGGTGCCGTCCGCAAGTCTGCCCACTCCCCTGTGCAGGTGGCTACCACTTCCCAGCACCAGAATGCGGTGAATCCCTCCCCCTTCCATTTATCTTCTGATATCTGTGAGCAGTTTCATGGCTCCCCACTTCGTACCTCAATACTCAGCACTGGAGATGTTCATTTGCAGAGATCCAGATGTATCTTCCTGCATCTCAGGCTGATTCCGTGGATGTTCAAGCTGGTCTGGCACCTATTCAACTCGACTCAGGGACCAGCTGAAAAAGGGGTCCCCTACTCCTCTGCCATCTTAACCAAAAAAAGCAAAGCTATATATTTTTATTTATATTATCTTTTTACATTACTGAGAAAATCAAAAAGAAAATAAATGTAAATTCTTCTTTAGATGGTTTCAGTATTGTATGTGGTCATAAATATTTTAGTTACATAAGATCCCTAATTCCAGCACTGTATCTGGCAAATATTTTTGAATAAATGGCTAGTATTATTAAAACATATATATTGTTTTATTGACCATATAAGTGATTAATGAAGAAATCTCAAATAAACAAGATAACAACATTTTTTAATTAAATTAAAATTAATTAATTGATTTTTTGAGAGAGACAGAGGGGGTGGAGGGAGAGGGAGAGAGAGAATCTAAAGCAGTCCCCACGCCCAGTGTGTGAGCCTGACATGGGTCTCGATCTTGCAACCCTGAGATCATGACCTGAGCTGAAATTGAGTTGGACACAGCCAATTGAGTCACGCAGGAGCCCCTGTTGTTTTTTTAGTTTTTTTAAGTATTTCTATATTAGAGAATAATACAACACTTAAATAGTAAGGGATATTTTATTACCTATAATTTAAAAGTAAGCACTCTGTAAATTACATAGTTAACAGAGGAGACCCCAGGGGAGACATATTTGGGAACTATTCTATATTGCCTTGGTAGCACCTAAATAAAATATGCCTTCCTTTTTTCTGAGTGTATGTTTATGAGCAAACTAACTGCATTTTAAGTGTGGAATTAAGAATGGGATCAACGCCATCAGTGTTAGTTCTGTAACATTAAAATATATAGACCAAATGATTTCACTTGTGGATCAAATATCCTCATGAAGTAGGTAGAGGACCAAGAAAGAGAAATATTTAGAATCTATACACACAAGTTTCATTTCAAGTACATGCTCACACAGGCCTACATCAGAGGTAGTAAGAGACTCTCACTAAACTTGAGACAAACGTGAAATCCACCAGGGGACAAGGTGAAAAATTGAAGTTAAAGAATAAATCAATTGATTAAACCAGCAGGCCTGACTTTTAAGCAACCTGTACCCTTTCCTAGATATACCACCTATCTGCTGATAGGTTGGTGTCATGATAAATTTGAGGCCTTGACCTAGTCTGTCAACAGAGTTTTTCAAGATAGTGGCCCAGACGAATGCTTCTCAAACTGTCTGGGGGCAAGAGTTATCCCTGTTAATTTCTAGTTCTACATGGGTAACATACAACAAAATAAGTAACTAGGAAAAGTAAACTAAAAACCATAAATATAGAACACAGACTCTATTTTTTTTTAAAAAATTATTGGATCCTATGACCATAAATGACTGTTATATTTAAAAATGTTCTAAATATTTATTCTTACTATCTGTACTTCCATTATCACAAACAGATGACAGATTGAAAACTGACTCAGTTGACTGACCACACCATGAGCAGCAGAGGGCTAGATAATGTAGCTGGAATTGCACAAGAGCATTAGAGACTCTGATTAACAGAATATTATGGTTCATGGAACAGGTGATTTTATTGTTGGTGATAGTGGCAGTAGCTTGCTTGTTTTGACAGTTGTTTAGTTTTGTTTTGAGGTTTCTATAATCTAAACTTCTAGGGAACCAACTTAAAAACAAGTCACACTTTTATTCTGCTTCCTTACCAGTTTCCCTTCTCATTGTCAACTTAGTAACCAAAGACAAGCATTTGTGTGATAGTCGTTCAGAAACATGACATACAGCGTGTAGACAGCATTTTCCTCTGATGTGATGGCAGCAATCTTGCATGGGATTGGAGGCACACCTGACCTCATTAACTCCAGCATTTATCCAGTCAAGTTGGAAAAACATTTTTCAAAGTTGCAAAGATTTTTTTTCCTCTTTAATTAATGTGACACATTCATTGAAAAGCTATGGCAGCACTATAGAACAAGAAGTTTATACTTGGCAAATTATATTTTCCAAGAAAATGGGAACTTTGTCTCATTCTATTAGACACAAATTCTATCTGCATTTTAACTGCAGTCAAGCACAGACTGATACCATTAAGTTTGCTTGACAAATATTTGCCAAATATGCAGCTTTGCAAATGCTTTAGAAAATTCATGAAAGTGCCCTGATGAAAAGTAATTTTAGTTTTGACATAGTTGTTTCTTCTGATGCAGCCCCTTTTTATTTCTTTCCTATACCTAGGTAGAATCTACGTGATGATACAGCACTGAAAAAAAAATATGAATTACAGCCCCAATGGAACCTTCATTCTCGTATAGTTAACTTCTATTAATTTTTGGAACAATAATCTAAGTGAGATAGTATGTGGATAGGGACAGATTTGGGAAAGGTCAAACATTTCAAGACACCGAGAGGAATACCAACTGCGAGGGGGTTTTACTGACAAGTTGTCCTTACTGCTTTGATTTAAACACTTGTTATTTCAGTGGCATTTTTTTCCTCATTAATGGGATGAGCAGCAATTTATGAAATTAGATAGATCACCTCATTCCACTAAATTACTGATGGCACTTAATTTAAGTCATTTAGAATGTTCTCTGTTCCAGAAGCTGTGCTTGGAAAAATGTGAAAAGATGTAAATATTCATAAATTCAAGTGTTTTATATATGTAATATTGGAAATTAAATACATGAATAGTTTATTTTTATCCACAGTGATGTCAGAAAGGATATCAACCAAAATATTCACAACAGTTAACTGGTTATCTTTGGTTTATGGATATTCACTTATTTTAACTTTGTCTTCATATTTTTGTATTATTTTAATTTTTTTCTATTGAATGGTTATACAAATTTTAAATCAAGATAGATAATGCTATTTTAATTTTGTAAAACACAAACATGTTCCCAACATGTTGGGTAATTATGACTGATTAACATCAATAGTATTTTCACACGGGGAAGATAGTAAAGGGAATACTTGTTAATCATACTCCATTATGTCGCTGGGCAATTACTGATGAGTGCCACTGGAAAATAGCTATGCTGTCCAATACAGTGACTACCAGCCACAAATAGTTAATGAGAGATTTAAACATTGCTAATCAGAATTGAAATATACTTTAAATATAAAATACATAATTGATTTTAAAGCATAGTATGTAGTAAAAATGTAAATTAACTTATTAATTTTATATTTATTACCTGATGAAATAATAATGTTTTGTACATATTGGTTAAATAAAACATAATTAAAATTAATTTTAGTTGCTGCTTTTTAATTTCTTAATTGAACATCTGGAACATTCAAAATTATATATGTGGTTTGCTGTATATATTTCTATTGGACAGCATTGATTTAGGGTGTATACTGAGAGTTTGCTCATTCTCAGTGCCGTATGCCTACCATGGATATGCTACTGAAATTTAACATTGATTCAGGGCTGTTCACCGTTGAGTCTCCCTTCCTTTCTATAAAGAAGATGGATCTGAAGTACAAAATATCTAATGTCCAAACATATATCTAACAATATCTGTAGAAAATGTGTACAGTGAGAATTGGAAACATTATTTTAAGAAGTTATATAAAACACAAACAAAAGGCATCATTCATGGATTGAGATGTTGTATTTTAAAGATGTCAATTTGTTTTGAAACAGATGTCAAGATTCAGGTAATTCTAGCCAAAATCTCAATAAGCAGTAATTCAATCTATTATGTGAATTTCTTTGACCATACATGGAAAATGTATTTTATCTAAAAGACCATATTTATTTTAAAAGAATTGTATAAAAATTTATGAGATCTGATTTTGTTTGAAAAATGAACTTCACCTTTCTTTTAGCTCTATTTCATCTAAGCAGTTTCATGATGCTTGAATTTCTGCAATTATTTCATTTCTCTAATTTAAAAGCTTTTGTTTTACCAACCATTTTTTACACCCATTCAAATCCAACAACCCCTGAGAACTATAGCTATTTGAGCTATAACAATAATTTACAACTAGTAAGGAAAATGACTTCAGAGAGGACTTTTCATAAGGAAATAAGAAATATGGAGTATAAGAGAATAGGAAAGACTCCAAATGCAGCTGATCCTGACCTGAAAACTTTCCTTTATAGCAAAGAAATTAAAATTCTGGTGCACTGAAGATAAACTTTGACTTTTTAACAATTTTATTCAGTGACAATGTTTTTTGACACCCATTAATTATAGTCGTGGAGTGTGTTATTAATGTATGCTATTAAATATATTGTTCTCCTTTCTTCTGGAAGGTTCAAAGCATAAAAAGGAAATAATTGATCATTTTTGTGGTAAAAGTCGTTATTTTCACTGTCACAAAACTGCAGAATAAAACTCACGTGTATCTCACTTATAAAATAATAAATCATTACCATTCATATTTGATGTTTGAATTTTGTCTCTTCTTAACATCAATTGCACACATTTTCCCATTCTCTTCCTTTGTAAATACGATTTATTGTTCTACATTAATAGCATTGCTATATCCTTGCATTAATCCCTAAACCATTATTTGAACTGAATATATATCATTGTAACAATAAATATATATAATATAAATATAAAAATAATTGTCATTTATTCATTAACTTATGCAATATTTCCAGCATCAAGTAATTTTTAAGACATATTTATTTATTTTAAAGAGAGTGAGAGAGTGAGCATGCACAAGCAAGGGGAGGGGCAGAGGAAGAGGGAAAGGATCCTCAAGTAGCCTCTCCACTGAGCATGGAGCCAACACTGGGCTCTATCCCAGGACCCTGAGATCATGACCTGAGATCATGACCTGAGCTGAATCCAAAAGCTGACATTTAACTGACTGAGCCACCCAAATTCTCCAAAATTAAGTTTTTTTTAATTCCAATAGAGGCATCACTCTATATAGATGAGAATATATGAGTGTGTGCTGGATTTCCCTCTATGTGTGGGATGACACAAAAGAAATACACTTCTTTCTCTCCTGATGCAGAAAACTGAGATTTGCTTCATGAGTGGACGGTGGGGGGCAACTGGAAGAATAGCAGCCAGGATCCTGGAGGCCTGGAGGACATCAATGTGACATAGATCCTATTACCCATGTCACAAACATTATCAGGAAGTCTGCCCATGAGCTACTTGGGATGTCTTCTTTGCAGATTTCCAAATTAGCCCACAGGTACTGTCGATGCTCTACGGGCCTCACCTGCACATACCCCACCCCCAGTCCAAGGCCAACTACTGGTGCATGCCTCCAGTGACATTGAAACTGAGCTTTTACAGATTGCTAACGACCATTCCCAGAAAGCCAGCCCAACAGCAGAATTGGAAACATGCAAACAGATGAGTATTCTGCACTTCCCTAGGGAAAGCAAGCAAACAGGAGGCTGTCTGCATTTGGCCTGGCTTTGCTGGATTGAGAGAAAGCACACAATCTTAAGAGTTCCTTCCAAGAGGGAAGAGGGAATGTGGAGCAGGCATATCCATATAAAAATGTTGGAAAATGCCTCAAAATCTCTAACAAGCCTGATGAAGCATATTTTTCTCCCAAACACTAGTCAGTAGAGACCAGAGAAGTTTACTTCTTTTTCAAATGTGAAGACATCAATGCAGGATTTCAAGTAACATGAAAAATTAAAGAAACATGACAGGTGTCACCAAAGAAATACAATAATTTCCAGTAACTGACCACAAAAAAATGGAAATCTGTGATTCAAAATAATTGTTTTAAGGAAACTTAGTAAACTACAAGAAAAAAAACACAATTCAATAAAATCAGGAACACGATACACAATTGAAATGAGTTTATTTTTTATTGTTTTAAATATTTGTTCATTTATTTATATATTTTAGGGAGAGAGAGAGAGCATGCATGAGAGGCGAGGAGGGGTAGTGGGAGGGGGAAAGAATCTCAAGCAGACTCCCCACTGAGCATGGAGCCCCATGTAGATTTCAATCCCATGACCCTAAGATCCTGACCTGAGCTGAAATTAAGAGTTGGATGTTTAACCCAATGAGCCACCCAGATGTCCCAAATTGAAAAGTTTAATAGTGATACAGCAATTATAAAAAAATAAAAGAACCAAACACCAAGCTAACTGGAATTTAAATAAAAACTTAAAAAAATAGAAATTCTGGATCAGAAAGCTTATATATAGAAACAATGGCTGAGAACTTCCCAAATCTGGGGAGAGAGCTGAGTATCAAGTTCATAAAGTGTGCAAGTCTCCCCAAAATTCAAACCGAAAAATATTCTCTAAGACATATTATAGTAGAACTGTCTAAAATCAAAGACAAAGTTATAATTTTTAAAGCAGCAGGAGAAAAATACCTCACATACAATGGAGCCTCCATAAAACTATCAGCAGATTTTTCAGCAACACCTTCTAGGTTGGAGACAGTGGGAGGATGTATTTAAAATACTGAAAGAAAAGAAAACTGCCAACCAAATCTACTTTACTTGCTAAAGTTGTATTTCAAAATGAAAGAGAAATAAGGACTTCCCCAGAGAAACAAAAGTTAAGAAATTTCATCATCACTAGAGCTCCTTACAAGAAATGAAAATTTTTCCGGCTGAAGTGAAAGGACACCAGTTAGTAAAAAAGAAAACATCAAAGTACAAAACACACTGGTAAAGGTATGTAAATAGTTAACTTTAGAATACTCTACTACTTTAATATGGTGAAGATCATTTAACTCTACTCTAAAGGTTAAAGGACAAAAATATTGAAATAAATTGAATTACAATAATTTGTTAATGGATGCACAACACAAAAAAGGCTAAATTGTGATGTCAAAAACAGAAAACATGGGGGGGGTAGTAAAAGAATAGAGTTTTTGTATATAATCAAATTAACAGCTCAAAATAAGACTGTTAATATCTATAATATGTTTTAGGTAAGTCTCAGAGTAGCCACGATGCAAAAACCTACAGTAGATACAAAAAAGACAAAGGGAATCAAAGCTCACCACTGAGGGGGCGCCTGGGTGGCACAGCGGTTAAGCGTCTGCCTTCAGCTCATGGCGTGATCCCAGCGTTATGGGTTCGAGCCCCACATCAGGCTCCTCCACTGTGAGCCTGCTTCTTCCTCTCCCACTCCCCCTGCTTGTGTTCCCTCTCTCGCTGGCTGTCTCTATCTCTGTCGAATAAATAAATAAAATCTTAAAAAAAAAAAAGCTCACCACTGAGGAAAATCACCAATTCAGAAGGGAAGAGAGAAATAGAAGATGAAAAGAACAAAGGAACCGCAAAATGGCCAAAAATAAGTTGGCATTAGTAAGTCCTTATCTAGCAACAATTACTTTAACTATAAATAGTTTAAATTTTCCAATCAAAAGGCAGAGAGTGGCTACATGGATAAAATAACAAGATCCAACAATATGCTGCCTACAAGAGCCTCACTTTAGCATTTAGGACACACATGAGCTCAAAGTGAAGAGATGGAAAAGATATCCCATGTTAAAAGAAACCAAAGAGAGCAGGTCTAGCTATGCTTAAATGCGACAAAATAGACTTTAAATAAAAAAAATACAGCGAGAACTGAAGAACGATAAAGGGGTTAATTTTTATGAGGATAAAGCAATTGTAAATATATTTGCAACCAACATCAGAGCACCTAAATATATTAAGCAAATAAGACCAGACCTGAAGGGTGATAATAGATGATATAATAATAAGAGGGGACTTCAATACCTCACTCTTAACAATGAATAGATCAGCCAGACAGAAAATCAATAGGGGAACATTGGCTCCAACTATACTTTAGATCAAATGGATCAATACAGTACATCACAGACATAGAGAACATTCCTTCCGACAGCAGCAGAATACACCTTATTTTCAAGTGCTCATGGAATATTATTTAGGATGTTATTCTAGATACAGCTTTGATTGAATATTCCATATGTCTTTAGACTCCCAAGTCAATGGACTTAACATGTGGAGATTATCTGTGTGGGCTTAATCTAATCAAGTATCAGTTGAGCCAGTAAAACTAAGAAGAAAGTTTTCATTAGCTGGTAGCATAGTAACTCTGAGATATTCAAAGAAAGGGAATTGATATGAGGCAGGTTTTCAACTGCTAAGATAGAGGGGTCACATCCACATGTGATGCTGAGATGAAATATTTGAGGGTATTGTTTAGAACATGAAAGTGGTCCCTGACTCACAATAAGAAAACCAGGACCTCAATCCTACAGTTCAGAAGAAATTGGATTCTGCCAACAACTGAATGAACTTATCGATAGTTTTACCCCCAGAGTCTCTAGACTGGGCTTGGGTTTCCCTAAACCTTGATGGTAGCCTTGTGAGAACCTAATCAGAGAACCCAGTGAAGCCTAGCCTTCTGTGCTGTGGATCTGTGAGCTAATAAATGTATTGTTTTAAGCTGTGAAGTTTGTATCACTTGTTACACAGCCATGGAAAACTAATACAATTTGCTAACTGAGAAGGGTTATTCCCTCTAAGTAGAATTTTGGTTTATTTATTCTCTCATTCCATGGCTTTCTAATATAAGCAAAACAGTAATGTTTGTAATTATCCACTTTCTCATTTTATTGCAGCAGCACTGGGGTCTATGGAGTCTACTTGAGAGTCTCTCTTCCTTTGCCCCTCCCCCTACTCTCTCTCTAAATAAATAAATAAAATCTTTTAAAAACAAAAGATCTGAAAACAATAGGGATATAAAGTGATCTAGACAATGAGTTCTATGAAATCGAAAATATAGAAATCATCAAAGAGTAATTGAAGAAACCTTCCTAGATTTGAAACTCATAGCAGTTGTCCACCAAACACTGAAAGGGATAAATTTAGACCCATGCCTACAGGTACCTCAGTAAAATTTTAGAACACTAAGTTAAAAAAAAACAGTTTAAGAAAGTAAAAATAGTTTTCTGAAGAAAAAGAAAAAAGAAAAAAAGCCCAAAATGACATAAAAAAATAGTTCTTCAAAAATACTGAAAACTTATAAATAAATACGTATTGCACCAAACTATGATGTAAATCATAAAGGCATGCAGCTGGAAACTACATATAATGATGTAAATATCAAACTATGGGATGGGTATATGAGATAAACAATGGAAATTTAAGTTAGTTGCATCCTTATCTTTCATAGCAGAAAGTGAATAGGTATGTGCTAATCTGAAATATTAAGAAATAGGCATTCAAGCTTATTGTTAAAATTACAGATGTATCATTCCTGAGGGTGGGTGAGGGCTACGGGGAGAAATAAGGGTTTCTGATAATGAGTACTTATGTATTCCTTTGATACAATAAATGTTATTTCTTACAGAAAAGTTTTTGAACAGCTTTCATCAAATCACACATCTCAACTTTTTTCTGGATTCAAGTGCACAATTACAATCATAGGTCATGTCTTCTTGATTAAATGTATATTAAGAATGTTGAGTAATAAGCTACTTGTTTTTTTCCTGTGAAAAATTCACTGGTAGTGTTCCCACCCTATTTTAAATCCTATTAGAGCTGATACATCTAAAAATTAATACTTATTTCACAAAAACATGATTTTGAAGATCAGTAGATCAGTATGATTTTATGCCATATCCTTATAAAAGCGTTGAATCAGAATTATGTACCTTAAATCTTCCACTTATTATTTTGATATTGTTATACAAGTACCCCAACTAAATGGTGTCTTAAGACCTACCTGTAACATAGAATAATAATGCCTTACCAAGCTATCTAGTAAAATTGATATTCAAACAAATTTATCATATCATTTGAAATATTACATATATTTAAAAACTATTTTTGAGTATTTTACTCATCCTTTTAAAAGCTTTATGTAAATGACAAAACTCTGTATGATGTTAAGTAATTACTAATGCCAGTTTTATCCAAATTTGAAGATATTGATTCAAGAATGGCTAACATGCAAAAAATAAGATATGGAGAATTTACTAGTTATGGATTGATAGCATTTCATTTGAAGTCCAATGAAACAAAGTTATTGTATGTATGTATGTATTTAAAGATTTATTTATTTTAGAGAGAGAGAGAGAGAGAGAGAGAGTGAGCAGAGGGGAGGGACAGAAAGAGAGATTCCCAAGTAGCCTCAAAGCTAAGCCTGGAGTCCGATGCAGGACTCAATCTCGTGACCCTGAGATCAGGACCTGAGCCAAAATCAAGAGTTGGTCGCTTAACTGACTGAGCCACCCAGGCACCCCTAAAATAGTTATTTTAAGTGTGAAAATGTTGGGGATACAAATAATCCTCAATTTTGGAATCTAGAATACTGTTAGAAAACAATTTTCCACATAATTCAATTTACATGACAAAGAATAAAGGCTATATTTTTTAAAGTGTTGTAAATGTAGCCTAGAGAAAATGTTATAAATGTATTCTACAGACTTACATAGGCATGTCACACAGGTATTATATATTTCAGCAAAAAGTGACCATTTTCTGTATGTTAAGGATACTGTCAATGAGAAATAAGCAATTAACAACTTAAGAATTATGAATAGTGATGTTTGCCCTCAAAAACTGGGAAAACAGGATATTAACTCAACATCAACATACCCTTAATTATAATCATATTCTATGACTAAATAACCATTAATGTTTAAAAGACTTTTTGAATTAGATTACCGTGAGTTTCCGAAATACACGGTTCCATTGATTCTAGCATCTAGATACACACAAAGTAATCCAACTTCACGGTACTTAGAAATGAACACAAATATAGTATGTGACAAGTGTTGAATATATTCTAAGTATTTTCATATCTAAAGCTGCAATTTATTATTACAACATCTTGAAGTAAATCGGATAATGGTCTGAACATAACAATCGAGCAGGTAGGAGATTGAATCAACTATCACTGTAATTGGTATTGACACCAACCGGGCTGACTGTTTTCCAAAATGTGGAAGCTGTTACAATAATAAAAAGAGCATCTATGTCTGAGTGTTTTACATACATCATCTCATTTTACCCTAATTCAACAATCAGTTATGTTGCAGTTCATCAGCCCATCAAACACTTAACGCTCAGATCCACATTGTATAAAGGAGAAATAAGGTCAAAATAAAACCAGCAGTTACTCTAAATCCAAATAAGCCCCTTGCGAGTTTCTGTTTCCTGAACTATCACATACTTACTGAAAGATTATTTCTCTCAAAATATAAAGGGAGATGCTAGTTAAAATTCCTTTTTCACTGCAGAGGCCTGTCAGATGCTCTCACTCTGAGACAAAGATAGCACCCTGCATTAGCTCCAAGTAACATACAGATTACTTAAGAATTTTGCATGAAAAAGTTACCATATTCTAGGAAAAAAATATCCTTTATGAAAAAAAAATCAGTAAAAACGAAACATTCCCAAACCAATTAGATTAGTGTTTTGTGACTTATGATATGTTGGCTTCTTTTAGAACAGATTTCATCCATTTCAACTCATTTGTTCAGCCTTGAAAATATAAGCATTTTGTGCCATTGTTTTCTAAAGGGCAGATCATGCCTTTTTTATTTGGTATACTATTTTCAAAATGTCACAAAATGGCAAACAGTAAAGAATCCTAGAGACCAAGAGAAACAAGTTTTGCATATTTAATTGCAAAAGAGTGAGCAGAAAAATATTCTCAAGGCTTTCAAGTAATTTTTACCTAAAATATGCGTGAATACTGCATTTATGGATAAATCAAATAGAGAAATAATCATCTTGATTATCTGTACAGAGATATCATGCTTAAATATATTTATGATTGAAAACATTCAGAAAAATTATTCTAAAGGAGAGCATGGATAGGATTATCATTGTTTTCAAGTCTTTGCTTCTGTATCTTCCCACTTCCATGTCTGTTAAGATAGACGATGATAACTGGTGTAAAGTTATGATCAGACAAAATTTGGGGAAAACATTTTGAAACGTTCTCTCCTCTTATCTAAAAATATAATTTCTTCCTTTGATTCCAATTATTTTCATGCTGTCTAATAGTATGTCACCCACCTAATGATACCCAAATTTTAAGGCCCTCTAACAATTCAAACATATATATTAAAACACTGCATACATTGTTAAATTATCACCACTCATGTAACACAAGACAAACATGGCCCAAACTGAACTCATGATTTATCCTGGCTGGATTCTGTTCTTTCCTTGCAATTCACGACTCCATCTATGGCATAATCAGTTAGTTACTTTCAAGCTGAAGCTTTTGAAGACGACATTGATTCCTTTGTTCCCATCACTTCTTTGTGCATCAGTCTTTAAATTCTGCTGATGCCATCTCAAATTGATCCCCTTTTTTTTTTGATAACTCCATGTTCACCTTTCACTGTTCCCTAAGTAGGATTATGCACTATCCTGTTAATATTAAATTTCTTTCTACAATCCTGAAGATCCTATTACTTAGCCCTGCCCTCCTTACCCCCTTCTCCCCGACCACATCCATTATTTTCTGCAAATATGCTTTACCACAATAGTAATTACCTATCTTTTTTTTTAAGATTTTATTTATTTATTTGACAGAGAGAGACAGCCAGGGGGAGAGGGAACACAAGCAGGGGGAACAGGAGAGGAAGAAGCAGGCTCCCAGCAGAGGAGCCTGATGTGCGGCTCGATCCCAGAATGCCGGGATCACGCTCTGAGTGACTGAGCCACTCAGGCGCCCCAGTAATTACCTATCTTAAAGAAGATAGGATTTTGCATTACAAATACCATAGCAAGAGGTAAAGTGTTCATTACCATCTGGTTCCAACCATGCTCTCAGGTTTTATTTTCTGGTTTGCCCATGTGTCTCATGAAAAATACACCATAGGCATTATAAACTGCTCTCCTGTCATTAGTTATGCAATTTATTTTATTATTGTCCCTTTACACATATGTTTTCCTTTGCCTGAAATTGCCATTCTGCATTCTTCATCCAACAAACTTCTCTTTTTAAGTTATGTTTACTATGCCATTTTAACTTTCTATTGGCTTTCCTTAATATTTCTCAAACAATCAAAATTTATGGAAAATTTTTAAGTATACTAAAACTTATTTTCCTGAATCATTTGAACCACTAATGTACCATCCAGAGTACAACCAGGGGAGCAGAACCAGTAGAGGATAAAGATATTGGGAAATTTACTATAAGGAATTTGCTTTGTGATTTTGTAGGTTCCCTAAAGTTGTCTGAGATCCACAAGGCAGGTAAGCAGGAAAGAAAGGTCATGGGCAGGTTATAATTCCATGGGCAGGTTTCAAGCTTTTGTCTATGGATAGAAAGGGATTATCTCCCTAGATTAAAGTCAACTAATTATGACTTCACATTGCAAAATTATTTATCAATACCTTAACCTGGTGTTTGATTGAATGATTGGGAAAAGGCATATGTTGGCTAAAAAGTGATTGCAACCCTCCCTTCCATTTTAGCAGTTTGGCTTAAAAAAGTTGACTCAAAGAAACCATCACAACTAATGACCTATTACCCCAAATATTTAGTGAGTATTTCCAACATCAAGATTTAGAAGTTAACATTTCTATATACTATCTTCTAATTCTCAGATCCTACTCCTGTTAATTTTCTTAGTAATGATTTGCATAGCCACTTTGAAAGACATTATGATAGTTTCTTACAAGACTTAAAAACACTATTATTATGTGATCCAGGAATTACATTCTTGATATTTACCCAAAGAAGCTGAAAACCTATATTCACACAAAAACCTGCAAGCATTTGTTTATAGCAGCTTTATTCACAATTGCCCAAACTTGGAAGATATCCTTGAGTAGCTTAATGGATAAATAAACTGCAGTTCATCCAAACAATGGAATATTATTTCAGGCTAAAAAGTGACCAAGCCATCAGTGACCAAGCCATGAAAAAACATGGACAAATATTAAACGTATAGTGTTAAGTGAAAGAAACCAATTTGAAGAGACTAGATACTTTATAATTCTAACAATATGACATTCTGGCAAAAAATAAAAGTATGGCAGTGGTTGGAAAGGATTGGAAGGAATGAATAAGTGGAGCTCAGTAGAGTTTAGGGCAGTGAAAATATTCTACATGATACCATAATGGTGGATATATATTTTTCCAGATCCATAGAATGTACAACACAATGAACCCTAAGGTAAACTATGGACTTTGAGTAATTATGATGTGACAATGTAGATCCATCATCTGTAATAAATGTGCCACTTTTGGGGGGAATGTTGATAATGAGGAAGCCTCTGCATGTGTGGAGGCAGGGAGTACAAGGGAAATCTCTATATCTATCTTTCAATTTTTCTACAAACCTAAAACTGCTCTAAAAAATAATGTCTTTATTCTAGTGTACCTGAGTGGCTCAGTCGATTAAGCATCTGCCTTTGACTCAGGTCATGATTTCAGGGTCCTGGGATCAAGCCCGTATGGTCTTAGCGGGGAGTCTGCTTCTCCCTCTCCCTCTCCCTCTGCCCCTCCCCTTGTTTGTTCTTTCTCAAATGAATACATAATCTTTTTTTAAAATAATGTCTTTATTTTAAAAATATGAATTCATATCAGTGATTTTAAGTCTAAAGACAAAGGGTTCATTCTACTTTTCTTCTTCATATTCCCAGTAAAAAATATGATTTTTAATAAATATACTCATTTTATCAATTCCACTGTATGTAATTAATATACCAGATTATTTTATCGCTATTTATACTCTGACTCTCTACTCACTCTGCGCAGTTGCCAATATCTCACACCAGACCTTTGATGAAAATCTCCTTAACCTCCTGGGGATTTAACTACTCACTCAAAGTCATTAGTCTGTTTGTATAGATACTCTGCCCATTTTGCATAAGGCTGACATCTTGGGAAGGTTATTTCTTTAAACTGATGCTATACCAGTGCTCTCCTCACTCTGCTTAGGCTTAGATCTGAGCTACCCCCTCTCATGCATACCGCCTTTCCCTGTTTTGGCTCTAACACTCTGCAGCCCTACAGCCATGCTGTCTTGCCTCCATGTGGATACCCTTCTAAAACTACTCAGGCTGTGACACACCCCATTGCAGAGCTCTCAGGTTTGGGCTCTGCCTCCCCATGCTGAACCATTATCTGGGTAGATGCTCTCTTCAGTCTCTCTTCTGCTTTGATTTCCTGTGATAGGCCTCTCACTTGAGATGACTTAGCTTGCTACTCATGCTCACACTCCCCGTGTGAGAAGCTCCTCTCCATGGAAACCCTTTCTACTGGAGCTCCCTTATTACATTCAGAATCACCCCTCTGCATCCTGCTTGCATCTGACTCATCATGCCAACCATGGAGACACCATGCCCACCCTGCCTGGATCCTGACCCTCTCTTCTATGCTGCAACAGCTTCCTTAGACCCAGAAACTGATTCCTGACTTGCTCTGATCTAACAGCTTTAAGAATGAATTATTCATTCATAGAAGGGAAGAGAATGGGAAGAGGAAGAAACTCAACTTCATAGCAAATTCTTTTCCCATGTATTTGTGTATTTTTGCTAGAGTTTATTGAGATTATAATATTCACCTGTAAGAAATCAATATGCGCATTCAAATAATCTTATACAACTCCAATAAGGTTGCTATTCCACTCAAACTATATGCTCCTGCTGTCATAGATTTTAATTGTATGTTATAAATTTCATAATATACTGTCATTGTCTTGCTTTAAACCACCAGTAATCCTTTACATAAAATAAAGATGAATAGATACATGATAAAATTAACTTTTATTTATGCTCACACATTTACTTTTTCTGATACTCATTGCCTTATACCATTTGATGTATTCCCCTGAACTGGAGAGCTTCCTTTAGTTTTTTTCTTGTAATGTGCATATGTTGGCAACAAATTATTTAAGATTTTCATCTGAAAACCTATTTATTTAACATCCATTGTTAAAAATCTTTTTCTTGGTTAAATTATTTTAGGTTCACATCTTCTTGTTTCCTTGTCATCTATTGTTTTTGTATTTGTTACTAAAATTATTTATCTTCTTTTTAATGACCCTAAGTGGATTTTAGAACACATGAAATCTTTTCATTTTTCCATCCTAATTCCAATCTCTGCTTACTCAGATAATTCCTATTAAATAATTACTTGTTGGAAAGAATTAACAACATGCTTGGAATTCCCTTAGATTCCAACCCAACATGCCAGGCCAGACTTGGTTAAAATAGGACTATTATTTCAAATGCTTTCTTGGTCTGCTTTGTTCTTATATCTGTTTTGAGCTCAACCTCAGCAACTAGACATGCATGTAAAAGTGTCTCATGCCCTATTCACCTAGGAAGGGCATCTCCTATTAGAATTTACTTCTTTTAATTTCTTTGTGCCCATAGATCATTATTATGGCCTCAGAGAACTATAATGTATTTTTTTAATATTGTAATTTCTTTTTTTTCTATAGGAGTGAAGGTTATCCATGGCCTTCTATAACATAACCACTAGTGGAATGTCTCAAGTGCTACTTTAAAATGTATTTCTGAGCTGGATTCCCTGATGCTATGCACATAGAATGAATGTTAAAATAGATCACCATTCTCTTTGTTAAAAGAATTTGCAGGACACCTATATGGTTACGTTGGTTAAGTGGCCAACTTGTGATTTTGACACAGGTCATGCTCTCGGAGTCCTGAGATCAAGCCCCATGTCTGGCTCTGTACTCACCGGGGAGTCTGCTTTAGATTCCCTACTCCCACTCTGTCTCTAAAATAAATAAATAAATAAATAAATAAATAAATCTTTAATAAAATGAATTTGCTATTAATTCCCACTTTCTTACATACATTGCATGGTATCTAGCATACCATAGTATCTATCCATCAGTTTTTTAAATATCTACCTATCTGCCTCTCTGTTTATCTTTCTATGTCTATCTGTCATATATAAAAGGCTATGTCTTATTTTTATATTTCAGATCTCTACTACATAGTGAGTAATAATGGTGAAATGATCATTGAATAAACAGATGAATGCATGAATGAATAAAGAAGGTTCTATAAAGTGTGTTTTCAGTGAATCAGTATAAGTGTCTTAGACATATGCTTGCAGGTAGTACATTTAAAAAAATTATACACAATATTTTATCTTTGATTAAAATCTAAAAATCATTTTATATCATTATGGAAAAGCTAGGATAGGGGATAAAACATTATTAAATAGAAAAATTGAGTATTAATTATTGCTTTTAGACCCCACACTTGGCTCCTCAGTGTGCCACCCACCTGTTGTGATCTTACTTCAGCTTACTAAGTGTTACCCACAGATTCTGGATGAAGTCAGCAGGAAATGAACAGTATTTTATTTTATTATTTTTTTTTGAGAAAAATGTTTACTCAATTTTAAGGTCTTTTTTTTTTATTATTGGTGTCCAATTTCTTCATCTGACTTGCTTTTGTAATTGTTGACAGGCTTGCTTTGCTTTTGTCTCTGGTACTTATATGGTCCCTGTTTCTTGAATACATGAGTTCAGACTAACGTGTAAGTGACAACAGGTTAGCGTTACTCAGGAGTCACAGTGATGTTTGTTAAGAAAAGAACCAGTGTATTTTAAGGTACCAGTAATGTCACAGTGTTAGTTCTTTTGTGGCTCCTCAAATAGGAGGGACAAAAAATAACTATAATAATAAATATAATAAAAAATAATGCGGGGAGAAGAGAACGTCAATGGTATGGCTCTAGTTTTGGTGAAACTGCTATTGATAATTAATCTTGGCCTCCTGTCAGCGATTCTGAGCCCCTGGGATCTAGTCACCAATTTGCTTATTTCATGTCATTTCTGATTAGTTTTGAACATGCAACTGTTTCTGTATTTAGGTGTTTTGCATCTTTCCACATCTATTATTTTCTGCCATGTGTTGGTAAA
Source organism: Ailuropoda melanoleuca (assembly GCF_002007445.2). Taxonomy (NCBI): domain Eukaryota; kingdom Metazoa; phylum Chordata; class Mammalia; order Carnivora; family Ursidae; genus Ailuropoda; species Ailuropoda melanoleuca. The sequence continues at coordinate 20,973,245 of NC_048218.1, forward strand.
CAAACATCAAGATCTGAGTAGCATAAGAAATGGAAAAATCAGGTGAAACCTCCAAGTCTACTGAGGGCAGAGGTCAAGTCCACCTAAGAGAGCTGAGAGCTGATAGGAAGAGGATGGGGCAGCCCACAGGAAATGAGGCATAGGGTTCAAACACATGAGCAGTACTAAACAGACCTAACTAAACTGACCATTGATTCTCAGGTCTCAACCTTGCTAGTTTAGCCCCATCTGGGCGGAGACATTTGAAATGTAACCACAAAATATGTTTGAGGCCTAAAGGAAATTTCTGTTTCTGATTCAGACCAGCATAGGCACTGCCTGATATTGAACCATATTTCTAACCTGTAATTTCATTCTGACAGAATTTCTGGGCACTGCTAAAGATTGAAGGAGTGTGGTTTGTAGCTTTCATTTGCTGTACCACTTCCATGTGCAAAAGGCTTGCTTAAAACCCTATTTTAAAACTCCCAGAGCATTTCTTTATCACAATTTCCAGAAGGGTTGAAGAACATGCCACTAGATGAGTGATAAGATTTAAAAGGTTCTATTAGAGAAAAACATTAGTACCATTAAGTCTATAAGGGAGAAAGCTATGGGTATCATGACAACTTTCCTTATACATGCAAAGTTACTAAAAGTTAGCATCATCTTAATCAGCTATTTTCCAGGTCCACCATGGGACTGAGATGTGGAAAGGCTATTACAACAGAGAATGGATGGAAATTAACTATGGAAGAAAAGTACTCTGGCAGCAAGTGTCTTTCTAAATGGAATGCACTAATACATTTTCCTTCCTTAAGAAAGAAGCTAACATCACAGAAGTGTTGTAAGGTCCTTTCTCTGAGAGTTTGATTAGGTAATCATAGGAGATCCTTTTAAATTCCTTAAGTGCAATTTTCACCCTTGTGAAAGCAGTAACTAATGAACTGAGAGCAAAGAGGAAAAGTAGTCTCATGCAACTAGAAAGGAATACTGCCCATGCTATATACATCTTAAGAGCCTTTTATATTCCAAATGAGTATATGTCCAAATAATGAAGAATAACATTTAAATGTTATATTTGGATATTATGAGAAAGTCTTACTTTGTATTTTTGTATTTTAAAATAATTTAAATTTTGTATAATATACAATATTTTCACAAGAGTTATATTTCACATTTGAACACCTATCATCAAAAATAGTAAATTTAATATTTGACTTTACCAAGATATTTAGAGATTTAGGTACATAGCATTTACCAGGAAAACATAAAAATATTTATTAGTTATTTGTTTCTAACAACATGTAGTTATTTATGTGAAATCAAAATACCAACAAAAGTAAGATTACTTTCAAAAGAGTGGAGGATACACAAAAACAAAGTGAACATTTTTACAAAAAATGAAAAGTTATAAAATAATATAAATAATGTAGTTAGACCAAATTAAAGTTTTACTGTAATTAGGACACTTCAGAAAAGCTTGCTCTATTGAATGTTATTCTTTCTGCTCTATAACAGTAACTCAGGCTTATCAAAATAGGTCAGTAATTGTTTTCAAATTCACCATTATTAACCACATGCTGTGTGGACATTTACATACTCATTTTCCTTCAGTGGAATAAAAGTCACATTCTAGTTATGATATTCCAAACTAATAAAAAACAAGGTATAGCATTCAAATGAATAAGGACTTCACACTGAAATCACATTGAATGAGATGGAGGAAAATTACTATTTAAGGATTTTGCTATTTATTTTATTCATATGTGGTTATTAGAAATAAAATATTCTATATAATTTTTAATCAAATCAATTTATTTGCAAGTCTCTTGTTATATAGATAGCAGGAAAAGTGGAAAGAGCTGTGGACTAGATTCCACTGATGGCCATGATACTTGACTCCTGGTACAAAACTTATAAAATATCAGATTTGAAGCAGGCCAAACCATCAATGAATATATAATGTCACTTTAAGCGTCTGCTCTCTAGATAGTTCTCATTTATGACAGTAAATATTAGATCAAAGAAATATTTTTAAATTTAAAGTTAAAATATATTGTGAAAAATACGTGATATGAGCAAGAGTAATGAAAACATTAGTGTGGTGTATCAGTTGACCATTGCAGAAAAAAATTGAAAAATGTGCATTTTGTACCACTCATGTAGAAATGACTTTTTTATAATGTGTAAGTACACTGAAAACAATACTTTAAGAAAACAAATACAACATTTTCAGGTCACTAGAGAATCATAAGTATATGTAAAAATATTTTCTATGCTTCCTGTATCAAATTTGTAAGTTGGAAATCAAAATGATAACATTTTAAAATTTGATTTAATAAAATTAACCACAATGTATTTAATGAAAAATGAAGATATCTACAAAATATAAATGATACAAAATATTTGCTACGCATTTTAAAATATGTAATATCATTTAAAATTTCATATAAAATAATAAGATAGTTTAAATTCCAAATATAAATAGACAAGGAAAATGAAATATGTATATAAAACTGTTGCAAATTATTACAAGTTAACAAACAAAGATAGAGAAATGAGAATACAAGGTAGGAAGAAGAACATGAGCACAATAAAATGAGAAATAGTAGGATACATTTAGGAATAGTCCACTGGTTTGGTTCTATGTAACCATGTAGACTTTAAGGCTGTGTGGTGGCGAGAGTTAAGATTAAAGTGTAAGCAGCACAGGTGTTAGTGTGTGATAGTGCTTATATGTTCTTTTTTGTTTGTTTGTTATGGTATTTAATTTCTTTCCCTAAAAAGAGTAGAGTGATGTGTCTGACAAATGAATATGAGGATCATGTTTGCAATTTTAAAAGATCACCAAGGAAATTTATGCCAACCAAAACTTAGGAAAATATGATAGCCCAGAAAAATGATTAGCATTAAAAAATCAATATCGCCCTCAGAGTATTTACTAATAGGAAAAAATAGAGTTGTAAAATAGCTGAAAGTTAGCCAGCTTAGTACTTAAAAGGGACGAAAGTCACAGCCCAATGCACTCCTGGATGGAGACTGCAAGTCTCCACACACCCACACTCACATATGAAACACAAATCTGGGACTCTAGAAGACCATATCCTAGGATCTGGTTTAGACTGAATGGGAAAGAAGTTAGTCTTCCCATGGGCTTGCCAGCCTGAATAGTTTTATAAGGTGTGAGGAACCTTAATTATTGAATTTGGGTTAAAATTACTCTGGTCTAGTAGGATATGGACTCCTGGGAGTTGCTGGACTCCTGACCCACAGCACATGTAAATTCTCTTCAGCAGAAGATTCTTTTGTACCAGACTTCAAATTATTTCTACAAATGATTTTTCAAATAAATGGCTGGTATCATGTCAAAGATAACCAGAGACACAAGGAAAAAAAAATAGAGAAAACATTATGCTCAAGACCCAGCAGTAACAGTCATGCATTGGTTTCCAAATTAGAATTATCATACACAGAATGTGAAACAGGTGAAGGGGATTAAGAGTACACTCCTCATGAGGAGCACAGAGTAGTGATGTACAGAATTGTTGAATCACTATATTGTGCACCTGTAACTGATATAACACTGTATGTTATCTATAATGGAATTAAAATAAAAATGTAATAAAAATGTAAAAAGCTATGTTTATAATCTATAAATAAAAGCAAGATTAGAATATCTTCAGGAAAGAGAATACAACAAAAGATTATGTAGCATTTTAAAGTAAGTATAACAACTTACAAGGAAAAAAACTAAAATTAAGAATTCAGTAACTATGATTTATAAGAGTTTAAGCAGAACAAAAGTGGGAATTAACTAATTATAATAAAAATAAAATATTTACAGCTTTCTTCTGATGATATAACCAATATTTTTAGAAAAGAGTAACAGTCTCTTTCCTCATCTTTTTATTAAGTATTGCTTTATATATGTATGTGTTACCTATACTAAGTATACCATTTATGTAGCAGTCAAATATCTAAGATACTTTAGTCAATACATGATACATGTATAGAAATTTAACAAAACTAAAATGCAAAGTGTACTGAATTTGCCAAGACTTTATTTCCATGAATCCAAACAGATATAAAGTGGAGATGATATCTTATTCAGAAAGCGAGAAAACTAAGAAAAATATTGCATCTGGCATTCCATATTGCCTGTTTCTTCCTCGAAATAAAAAAAGAATTAGAACACTAGTATTTGTTTCCCTTCTCAGAATGTACAGTTCTACAGTGCTAGAGATTACTTCAGAGACCTAGAATTTAACAAATGGTTATAGCTTTGTTATTGATCAAGCTTGCAGAGATGAATTTAGATTCAGTATTTATCTGGGAATTTTATGAAACTCTAGCAATGAACTATTTTTGTTACCAGTCACATTCATCTACCTCCTGCCACGTGTAGGAAGTTTCATGACTTAAACTCTTGGGTCATTAATGATAATTATCAAGACTCTCAACGGTGTCATGTTATTCTCATATTTGTGTGTTGTTTTCTCATAGAGGAAGGAAAACTTTGCAAAGAATACCATGAATATATTTTCTCATCTCATGCCCTTTTCCTATACCGCCAATGCTCCTATAAAAACAGGCTTTAAAATTAATTTTTGGCTTAATTTACATGTTTTATATATAATAAATACATAATATTATGTAATTATATAGTACATAATATGTAAATATATAATATATAAATATGTAATAAAACATAAAATAATTTTCCCATATTTATTTATAACTCCAAAATGCAATTCATCTTAGACCTTAAAGCCATTTTGTAAAAACCTTCCATTTGAATACTTTTTGATCAGTATATTTGTTAAAAGACAAAAGAATAAAATATTGGACTCCTTGAACACAATGTATTATTAAATATTTTTTAAAATGATTTGCCCCCACTTTCTCTGTTCTCTGATAGTACATGTATGTGTATTGGGAACAAACCTTCCCAGCAACCTTATATAAGCATTATGCTTAAGTGTTCCGTGGATTCATGAAGTAATACAAATTTGACCACTTTAAATACTTTTGAGAGTGCTGATTTTTTGTCTTGTTATCAGGAGGTTAATTATTTAGAAGTGTGGCTGATAAACATTCTGGTCTTTCCTTACTTGATTTCTAAGGAAAAAATCATGAAGAAAGAAATATTTTGTTATAGCTTCTGCTTTATACAAGATTATTGCACTCAAGGAGAAACTGTTCAATTCCTTATATGGTGTGTGTGTGTGTGTGTGTGCACGCATGCACTGTCTGTGGGGGACAGACACAAGGAAGATTGAATAGGGATAAAATTTGATTGATAAATATCTTAAGAGCTAGCATTCTCTACCTAATGATGATAACTGTTCTTCATATGCTCTTAAGTTGGAAAAACAAATGACTTTCATTTGAAAAGAGTGAAGCATCATTGACAAATTTAGCATAGTTAATATATTTGCACTTGACTGTCTTATGACTACAAGGTAGGCAAACTTACTGTACCTTGGTCAGGAAGGCAATGAGCTATATTGCTTGGACATACTGCTCCAACGACAATGTTAAACGACTTAACAGCAATTGATTTGACAGTACAAAAATGACAGTCAGACTCTAGCTCAGTCAGACTCTAGCTCTGTCTCCAAGGAGATCATGTTCCTCCCTGGCCAAAGATATTTAAATTCTCTCTATACACAGCCTTCAGGCTGAGGAAGACCTATCACACTAGTCCCAGGGAATTAAGCAGAGCCCTTTGAATGTTGAATTCAGTGGGTGGACAAAGATTAAGAACACTTTAAGACAGTTAAGAGCAGACAGGACACCCAGGCCAAGTAAGAACTATAGGATAGGCCACATTCATTCAAGAGTACAAAATTATTTATTATAACATTATATTTATGATTTTAATGGAAACTGGCATTCTAATATACTATAGTTCTATGTAGAAGGGATGTTAAGAGCACTGGCTTTGAAGTCAAACTGGTCTTGGAACTCTATTTAGTCACTTCTGTGTTCCTTTTAAATGCCAACACAATTGTGAAAATTAAAATATATAAATTGCTTAAAATAAGATGTGATACGTTATAAACACAGGATGCATATTATTCATAGATGACCATCAAACTGCATAGGGGAGGCACTATTATGTCTTTTGAAAACATAATAACACAAGGTAACTGAGAAATAGTTCATGTGACTTGCTCAACTCCCATGGTTTGAGAAAGTGACAAAACCAGGATTTGGACTCAGTTTGGCTATATTTTTTGTTAATGTAAAAACTTTTCCATGTTGCCTGTTATTTTACACACTATAAAGATTAGACAGATGATAGATAATGGAAAAATATAGACAGATGATAGATAGATGATAATAATAGATGATAGATAGATATAGATAGATGATAGATAGATGATAATTGATGATGATAGATAGATGATAGATAGATAGATATAGATAGATAGAGATAGATAGATGATAGATAGATGATAGATAGATAGATAGATAGATGATAGATAGATAGATAGATGATAGATAGATAGATAGATAGATAGATAGATAGATAGATAGATATAGATAGATAAAGAGACAGACAGACATGGACAAAACCAGGTTAGCAGAGCAAGGACAACCAAGGAATGGTATTCCAGAATTCACACTAAACCTACAATTAGCAGTCTGCCTATTCTTCACTTAGATTTTAAGAACTTACATACAAACCATATTTTCACATTGTTGAAAATTATGGAGTGCTCCTTGTAGTCCTAACTAATAATTTTATTGCCTCCTTTTTATAGTTTAGTCGTGGTGTGACTTTTTTTGTTATTTGACAAAGAGCAACTGGAAGTATATTGACATCTCCACTAAATTACTTGTAATGGTGGCTGTGAATTAATACAAATCTCTTTTCTCCAAGGACGTGCTTCTTAAAATTTAACACCAAGAATTAAAAGTTAAGAATTCTGTATGGTCTCTAGGAGGAACTATAAAAGACAACTATATTAACACCACTGGTGTTAAAGGGGGTGCTAACATTTCAGGNACAAATGACTTTCATTTGAAAAGAGTGAAGCATCATTGACAAATTTAGCATAGTTAATATATTTGCACTTGACTGTCTTATGACTGCAAGGTAGGCAAACTTACTGTACCTTGGTCAGGAAGGCAATGAGCTATATTGCTTGGACATACTGCTCCAACGACAATGTTAAACGACTTAACAGCAATTGATTTGACAGTACAAAAATGACAGTCAGACTCTAGCTNCTTGGTCAGGAAGGCAATGAGCTATATTGCTTGGACATACTGCTCCAACGACAATGTTAAACGACTTAACAGAAATTGATTTGACAGTACAAAAATGACAGTCAGACTCTAGCTCTGTCTCCAAGGAGATCATGTTCCTCCCTGGCCAAAGATATTTAAATTCTCTCTATACACAGCCTTCAGGCTGAGGAAGACCTATCACACTAGTCCCAGGGAATTAAGCAGAGCCCTTTGAATGTTGAATTCAGTGGGTGGACAAAGATTAAGAACACTTTAAGACAGTTAAGAGCAGACAGGACACCCAGGCCAAGTAAGAACTATAGGATAGGCCACATTCATTCAAGAGTACAAAATTATTTATTATAACATTATATTTATGATTTTAATGGAAACTGGCATTCTAATATACTATAGTTCTATGTAGAAGGGATGTTAAGAGCACTGGCTTTGAAGTCAAACTGGTCTTGGAACTCTATTTAGTCACTTCTGTGTTCCTTTTAAATGCCAACACAATTGTGAAAATTAAAATATATAAATTGCTTAAAATAAGATGTGATACGTTATAAACACAGGATGCATATTATTCATAGATGACCATCAAACTGCATAGGGGAGGCACTATTATGTCTTTTGAAAACATAATAACACAAGGTAACTGAGAAATAGTTCATGTGACTTGCTCAACTCCCATGGTTTGAGAAAGTGACAAAACCAGGATTTGGACTCAGTTTGGCTATATTTTTTGTTAATGTAAAAACTTTTCCATGTTGCCTGTTATTTTACACACTATAAAGATTAGACAGATGATAGATAATGGAAAAATATAGACAGATGATAGATAGATGATAATAATAGATGATAGATAGATATAGATAGATGATAGATAGATGATAATTGATGATGATAGATAGATGATAGATAGATAGATATAGATAGATAGAGATAGATAGATGATAGATAGATGATAGATAGATAGATAGATAGATGATAGATAGATAGATAGATGATAGATAGATAGATAGATAGATAGATAGATAGATAGATAGATATAGATAGATAAAGAGACAGACAGACATGGACAAAACCAGGTTAGCAGAGCAAGGACAACCAAGGAATGGTATTCCAGAATTCACACTAAACCTACAATTAGCAGTCTGCCTATTCTTCACTTAGATTTTAAGAACTTACATACAAACCATATTTTCACATTGTTGAAAATTATGGAGTGCTCCTTGTAGTCCTAACTAATAATTTTATTGCCTCCTTTTTATAGTTTAGTCGTGGTGTGACTTTTTTTGTTATTTGACAAAGAGCAACTGGAAGTATATTGACATCTCCACTAAATTACTTGTAATGGTGGCTGTGAATTAATACAAATCTCTTTTCTCCAAGGACGTGCTTCTTAAAATTTAACACCAAGAATTAAAAGTTAAGAATTCTGTATGGTCTCTAGGAGGAAATATAAAAGACAACTATATTAACACCACTGGTGTTAAAGGGGGTGCTAACATTTCAGGTCAGATAAGAATGTTACCCTGTAAGTATTCAGAAATGATTCAAAAGAAAAACTTTGTTCCAGTTGATAATACTGAGATCTTATTATGCCAATATAGGCGTAAATTTTAATAAAATGTTTCATTTCCATTTCCATATATTTTCCCTATATTGAATACTCTTCTGGAATTCTTTGTTACAGAAGCCATTTACAATAATAAGTGATAAAAATGATTGAAATAGTAGTTAATTTTTATCAAACCATGTTAAATACATGAATGGATTAATGAATAAAGAATTAAAGGTCTGGTGATGATGCATTCCNACAGTCAGACTCTAGCTCTGTCTCCAAGGAGATCATGTTCCTCCCTGGCCAAAGATATTTAAATTCTCTCTATACACAGCCTTCAGGCTGAGGAAGACCTATCACACTAGTCCCAGGGAATTAAGCAGAGCCCTTTGAATGTTGAATTCAGTGGGTGGACAAAGATTAAGAACACTTTAAGACAGTTAAGAGCAGACAGGACACCCAGGCCAAGTAAGAACTATAGGATAGGCCACATTCATTCAAGAGTACAAAATTATTTATTATAACATTATATTTATGATTTTAATGGAAACTGGCATTCTAATATACTATAGTTCTATGTAGAAGGGATGTTAAGAGCACTGGCTTTGAAGTCAAACTGGTCTTGGAACTCTATTTAGTCACTTCTGTGTTCCTTTTAAATGCCAACACAATTGTGAAAATTAAAATATATAAATTGCTTAAAATAAGATGTGATACGTTATAAACACAGGATGCATATTATTCATAGATGACCATCAAACTGCATAGGGGAGGCACTATTATGTCTTTTGAAAACATAATAACACAAGGTAACTGAGAAATAGTTCATGTGACTTGCTCAACTCCCATGGTTTGAGAAAGTGACAAAACCAGGATTTGGACTCAGTTTGGCTATATTTTTTGTTAATGTAAAAACTTTTCCATGTTGCCTGTTATTTTACACACTATAAAGATTAGACAGATGATAGATAATGGAAAAATATAGACAGATGATAGATAGATGATAATAATAGATGATAGATAGATATAGATAGATGATAGATAGATGATAATTGATGATGATAGATAGATGATAGATAGATAGATATAGATAGATAGAGATAGATAGATGATAGATAGATGATAGATAGATAGATAGATAGATGATAGATAGATAGATAGATGATAGATAGATAGATAGATAGATAGATAGATAGATAGATAGATATAGATAGATAAAGAGACAGACAGACATGGACAAAACCAGGTTAGCAGAGCAAGGACAACCAAGGAATGGTATTCCAGAATTCACACTAAACCTACAATTAGCAGTCTGCCTATTCTTCACTTAGATTTTAAGAACTTACATACAAACCATATTTTCACATTGTTGAAAATTATGGAGTGCTCCTTGTAGTCCTAACTAATAATTTTATTGCCTCCTTTTTATAGTTTAGTCGTGGTGTGACTTTTTTTGTTATTTGACAAAGAGCAACTGGAAGTATATTGACATCTCCACTAAATTACTTGTAATGGTGGCTGTGAATTAATACAAATCTCTTTTCTCCAAGGACGTGCTTCTTAAAATTTAACACCAAGAATTAAAAGTTAAGAATTCTGTATGGTCTCTAGGAGGAAATATAAAAGACAACTATATTAACACCACTGGTGTTAAAGGGGGTGCTAACATTTCAGTTCAGATAAGAATGTTACCCTGTAAGTATTCAGAAATGATTCAAAAGAAAAACTTTGTTCCAGTTGATAATACTGAGATCTTATTATGCCAATATAGGCGTAAATTTTAATATAATGTTTCATTTCCATTTCCATATATTTTCCCTATATTGAATACTCTTCTGGAATTCTTTGTTACAGAAGACATTTACAATAATAAGTGATAAAAATGATTGAAATAGTAGTTAATTTTTATCAAACCATGTTAAATACATTAATGGATTAATGAATAAAGAATTAAAGGTCTGGTGATGATGCATTCATATAATAATCTGAATTTCCTTTCTTGAAATTTGAGTTATTGCTATCCTAAAACCTTAAACACACTTAAATGATATGAAACTTATGTTTGAGAAAATTGCACAAATATGGTGGGGCAAATCCAAAATTAACTTAATTGCAGGTTTTGTCATTGTTGCTTATATGTTTTGCTGTGGATTATATTATTTGTTTGTTTTTTAGGACATTCTGAGTTTATACCTCTTGGGATGGAACACTAATTATAATAATTATTGTTATGAATAATCTAATTAATAACAGAGTGATTGTTGCTTATATGTTTTGCTGAGGGTTTTATTATTTGTTTGTTTTTGTCATTGTTGCTTATATGTTTTGCTGGGGGTTTTAATATTTGTTTGTTTTTTAGGACAACCCAAGTTTGCACCTGTTGGAGTGGAACATTAATAATAATTATAATAATTATTGTTACTAATAATTAACTACTAATAACAGAGTTATTCACAAAAGTGCCTATTTCAAAAACAAATTATATGATCACTCTATCTATATCTATCTATCTATCTATCTATCAATCAATCATCTATCATCTATCTAACATCTATCTATCTATCTATCATCTATCATCTACCATCTATCACCTCTCTATCACCTATTGACCTATTTTATAAATCGCTTGTAAAAACAGATTGGCAATAATTTCTAGAATAGAAAATCACATACTGCACATCTATAAAGACTATCTTTGTCTTGAAAAAAAAAATTTGTTTTCAAGTTTAACAAGAAACAGAATGTTCAAGGGAACAATTTTTTAAATAGGTAAAGCCTGAAACAGCATAGATACTTATAAATAAGACAGTGGATGTTTAAAATAAGGTATATTATTGTCATGCTGTATCATATGTTAAGATGAATAATTTATAGAAAAATGATTTTAAAGCTACATCACTGTATATATGATCATCTTGTTTAAAAAGCTAAAATAATTCAAGAGAGAAAAATTTACATTGTGAGTATATGTGTGGATGCTATAAATTTCGTTTTAAAAAAAGTAACATTATTAGTATCAGCTTTCAGAAAATGATCTTATCAAAGTTAGGATGGGATGAGGATGCAGGGAATAGATTGGAGATGTGTGTATAAATTTACCCCACCCCCATCTCTTAGCTTGTGGTTTTTGGTGTGGGTGTGAGTGGTTTTATAGGTTCTTATTGCACCATTAAAATAACTAATTAACAATAAAACAGATTATGTGTAGACCTATGATGAATGTGTTTTGATCAAGAATTATGATAAATTCACTTGTATTGACAGGGTGGCCCCCAACATACCCATACATACAGACCACAGACATACATATGTATCTATAATCAATGCTAGTTAATAGTAACAACACTTTCAAAGCAAATGTGAATCAGTTGCACTAAATGTGATTATCATGAGAGGTGTTAGAACCATTAAGCATAAAATATTTAAAGGTTATATTTGACAAACAAATTATCTCTCTAAATTGCAAAATATTTCTGGGTCATGTCTTACTTTGAGATTATAAAAATGAAAATTCAAGTTCAGTTTTAGAAATAATAGACATTCAAAGGATTCACTTATCTCTCTATGTAACTGGCATGTTCCACTTTTACAACAAGATGTGTCGGTCAGATTCACAGTAATAAAACCATTGCCACTAACAGAAATTGATCTCTTTTAATATATACAATTTCTATTCTTTTTAAAAATATGTGTTGAACTTGGCAGATGTACGTTCAGTTTTAAAGCATTTGACCATATCCATCACTCTCAAATAATCAGTGGTCTCTCATGGGAGCAATTAGGTTGCATACTCTTCCTTAAACATGAGATCTACAACTGGCTTCAAAAATATATTTTTCCTGGGGCGCCTGGGTGGCACGGCAGTTAAGCGTCTGCCTTCGGCTCAGGGCGTGATCCCGGCGTTATGGAATCGAGTCCCACATCAGGCTCCTCTGCTGTGAGCCTGCTTCTTCCTCTCCCACTCCCCCTGCTTGTGTTCCGTCTCTCGCTGGCTGTCTCTATCTCTGTCGAATAAATAAATAAAATCTTTAAAAAATATATGTTTTTCCTTTAAAGCTGAGAGCACAACAAAACGTAAAAGATGTTTTATGTAGGGTACTGTGTCCTTTAATTAACGAAGTCTCTGTAAATTATGAAGCATCAAACACAGGAATGAGCAGATAACTAATTCAAATGGGTATCTGGATTCAGACCACTTTTAATTGAACCTCACATTATATTTATTCAACACTGACACTAATATTTTCAGATTAGTCAATTAATTTGTCATTTAATTAATGAAAAATGAGAATAGGCAACCTGATTAATTTTTACATGGTAACCAAACACAAGCACACACACACACACAAAACAAACAAACAAAATGTGATAGAGTCATATTTTTTAAATTGTAGCAAAATACATACACAATTTACCAATTTAACTATTTTAAGTGTACATTGAACAGTATTAATTGCATTCACATTGTGTGTAACTATCACCACCAACCATCCCCAGAACTCTTGTCATCTTGCAAAATTGAGGCTCCACACTCGTTAATGATAATTGCCCATTCCTGGTCCCCGCAGTCCCTGACTACCACCCTTCCCAATCTTTTGTCGTGCTTTTGCCCACATCTAATGACAGCATTTATTCAATTTTTTTGGTCTGTTTGTTTTGCTTAAACAACATTTATTCGTAATAGTTCTGAAGTGCTGGGAAGTCCAAGATCAAGGCACTGGCTAATCAGGTGTCTGGTGGGACTTTTCTGGTTTGTAGCTGGCCTTCTTCCTGCATCCCACGTAGTAGAGAGCACAGACAGAGAGAGAAAGAAAAAGAGAGAGAGAAAGCCCTTATGTTCCTCTATTTTTATCTTCCCAGCTTTGCTGAGGTATCATTGACGACCAAAAATTGTATAAATTTAAGGAATACAATCTGATGACCCAACTGTCCTGAATTCACATAGAAACACATTACTTTTCCTTTAATCACGTTACTGTATAATGAACGACTTTCACAGAATTGGTTTCAAAAATGTTAAAATGTGTTATTTAAAAAAGCATTTACACAAATAATGAATCATGGAACATTGCATCAAAAACTGGGGATGTACTGTATGGTGACTAATATAACAAAATAAAAATTATAAAAAAATTAAAAAAAAAGCATTTAACACAGAAATTTTCAAATTAACAAAAATCTAAAATATAGATGACTAAAATTTGTATAAACATTTCCATTTTTTGCAAATTGAATAATTGTTACATCAGTAACAATTAACTAGAAATATTGTGTTATGAAAAAATATTTTAAATGAAAGAATAACACACTAGGAACTCTGTAAATAGGCATCCTGGAAAATTCCCCTTCGATGATTTTAATTACTTATGTTCTTGCCTATTCTAATAATTTAAGAAATATTTTAAGGAAACTGCATTTTGATACTTTGTACTGGATTAGCTTAGATTAACTCAAGTTATGTTTTCCAGAATATTAAAAGTTAAATAGTTAACCTCGGACAGTAAGTTTAATAATAAGTTTAATAATTACCTATGATAATAATTTGAACCTTATTCTTTCTTTCTCTGTTTACATATTTTAAAAATGTTTCATGGGAGAATTTAGAGGGCATTTGATGATAGTCAACACAAATAAATTGGTAAGAGAGTACAAATCGGCTTTTTAAGATATCTATACCTGTTGATGTTTTTCACTTTTTTTGGAGCCCAAATAACATACGCCCATTTATTTCTAAGGTTTTTATTCTACCTTACACAGTGCAGGTTCCTTAACCACATATCTGTGAACTGATATTTAACCTTGGCTACAGGATGTTACGGCCAACTCTCAGTTATACAAGACTTTATTTTCTTACTTCCCATTTTTAATTATTATTTTGTTGAGTGTTGTATTAGACATCCGGGGAAAGTGATGTTCCAGTTATAAAATAAATAAGTTGGGGAATGTAATGTATAGCATAAGGTATACAGTCAATAATATTATAATAACTCCCTATGGTGACAGATGATAACTACAATGATCATGGGGATCATTTCATAAAGTATAAAAATAAAGAATCACTGTGATGCACACCTTAAACTAGCAGGATTTTGAGTATCAATTCTACTTCAATAAAAATAAATAAAATAAGTATTTTTTTAGAAAGGAAGAAAATTGAAATGAGTCTGAGACTGTTTCTTTTTTTTTCTAGATTTTTCAAGATTTTATTTAAATTCTAGTTAGTTAACATACAGTGTAGTACTAGTTTCAGGAATAGGATTTAGGGATTCATCACACCCACCTTGCGTCCAGCAACCCTCAGTTTGTTCTCTGTAATTAAGAGTCTCTTTAATGGTTGGCCTCCCTCTTTTCTCCCTGCTCCCCAAGTTCATCTTTTTTTTTCTTAAATTCCATATATGAGTGAAATCATATGGTGTTTGTCTTTCTCTGAATGACTTATTTCTCTTAGCATGATTCTCTCTAGGTCCATCCACATCATTGAGACTGTTCTTGAGGGAAAAAGGGAAAACTATCACGGTGGATATCCTACCTCATCTCTATTTAATATAAAGCAATATTTTATTCTTTGAAAAGGAGCCTTGCTGAGCTCTGGCAGTCTCTTGCGGTACCAGCACTTCCACTCACATCTAAATTGACATCAGTGTTCAGTCAGTGGTAACACTCCCCCATTTATCATTTGGATCACCTTTGCACCAACATTTTTATAAACAGTAATTCTTACAGTTCTTTAATGACCCACTTCTCTGTGCCAGATATTATACCTTTGCTACCAGCTTGTGATAGAGTTCATATAGTAACTACATGCATGTTCCTTATACCTTCATTTTATGCCTTCAAAATAAACTTAACAACCTTTTAACAGATTAAAAATAAGCATTTCTTACTCTATTGCTTCATGAAAAATTTCCCTGAGAAGACTGTCTCTACCATAAATTCAAGCTTTAATTAGGAGGCCATAGGTGTCTTTTATGTGTTTTGATGGATTTATGGCTCCCACTATGGAAGTGAACCAAACCATGCAAAGCTAATCTTCCTAGCAGGAATAAGCCTCCAATACAGGACAAATGAAAGACACCTAAGTAATAGAGGTTCCCTATGTTCTTCATCAAATGTGTGGGGAAGTGTTTAATCAAAGAAAAGTACTACCTAATATTAAATGTAAGTATTATTTTATATACCAAATAATGTCTCAAAATCCTACCACTTATAGAAGTATGTATATAGAGTACATAGACATAGCAATTCAATTGTGGCATTTACCTTTAGTTATTTTTCTTAGAATATTTTTGAATGTCACCATTTTTTCAACTTTTGTAAAATAAAATTGCCTAATAGCCTAGCAGGATTGCAGTTCGTTAGCATTTCATATTTATAAATCACTTTAAGGGATTCATGAACATGCTCTGGTCTTTCCCTACATAATCCCCTTAACTATCCCCTAAAGAAGCATAAACAGACATCCAAAGAGCAATGAAGTGATTACTAAGTATGTAAAAACAGAAGCTCCCTAGGAAATATTTTATGACACTTAAATTGTTGAGGGCAGAGACAAAGTAGAAAATAATACTGGAGAGAAGATGCATGAGTCTGATAAATTTTAGAAGTGTAGCTTTATGAATTCTGTTTCTCTCTTTAAATATCGCTGTTCTGCTGGCCTCTTGTCCATATTTGACACTTTTTTTTTAAAGATTTTATTTATTTATGTGACAGAGATAGAGACAGCCAGCGAGAGAGGGAACACAGGCAGGGGGAGTGGGAGAGGAAGAAGCAGGCTCATAGCAGAGGAGCCTGATGTGGGGCTGGATCCCATAACGCCGGGATCACGCCCTGAGCCGAAGGCAGACGCTTAACCGCTGTGCCACCCAGGCGCCCCTATAGTAGTTTCTTATGATTGTAATTCTATCATATCAATTGTCACTTCCCTTTCATTTCAGATTTTATTTATTTGAACATTTTTTTATTCTTGGTGATTCTAGCTAAAGACTTGTTAATTTTGTTTATCTTTTTAAAAACCAGCACTTAGTTCCATTGATCTTTTTTATTTTTGTTTTAGTCTTTATTTAATTTTTCCTCTCTATTTTTATTATTTCTTCCTTCTACTAACTCTGTTCTTTGTTCCTCTTTCTCTATTTCTTTTAGGTTTAAAATTGATTGTTAATTTTAATTTTTCTTGTTTCTTGAGTTTGACCTGTATTGCCATGCAATTCCCCCTTAGAAATGCTTTTGCTGCATTTCATAGATTTTGGTATGTCATATTTCTGGGTTTTTTTGTCCCTAGGTATTCTTTTTTTTTTTATTTCTCCTTTGATTTCTTCAGTGACCCATTAGTTATTCAGTAGCATGCTGTTTATTCACCACATTTTTCCCAGTTTTCTTCTTATAATTGATTTCTAATTTCATACTATTGTAGTTAGAAAACATGCTTGATATGGTTTCAGTCTTCTTGAATATATTGCAACTGTTTTGTAGTCTAATGTGATATATCCTGGAGAATGTTCCAAGTGCACTTGAGAAGAATTCTGCTGCTTTTGGATGGAATGTTCTATAGTCTACTGTCTATTGGTCTAATGTGTTGTTTAAGGTCACTGTTTCCCTACTGATTTTTTTCTATCTAGGTGACGTATCCAGTAATATAAGTGGGGTGTTAAAGTTCCCAACTTTTATTGTATTGCTGCCAGTTTCTCCCTTTAGGTCTTTTTATATTTGCTTTAAATATTTTGGTGATCCTAGGTTAGATGCATATGTATTTATAAATGTTATGTCTTCTTGCTGGATTGATTCCTTTATCATTATGTAGTGTCTTTATGTTTTATTACAGTCTTGCTTTTAAAGTTTCTTTTGCCTGATATGAGTATAGCTACCCCAACTTTCTTTTCTTTCTCATTCACATGTTTTATCTTTATCCCTTCACTTTCAGTCTGTGTGTGTCCTCACTTCTCATTTCTCTAGTCTTTTATAGGCAGCATATAGCTGGGTCTTGTTTTTAACCCATTTAGCCATTTTGTTTTTTGAATGGAAAATTTAGTCCATTTACATTTAAATTAATTATTGATAGGTATTTATTTATTGCCATTTTGTTAATTGTTCTCTGGCTTTTGTGTAGTTTCTATTTCTTTTTTCTCTTTCTTTCCTTGTAATTTGATGGCCTTTTTTACCTGCTATATTATTTCACAAGGAAAATGGAGATCTTTATTGTTTTCTGATAATCTCTAATTTTTA
Organism: Ailuropoda melanoleuca; assembly: GCF_002007445.2. Lineage (NCBI taxonomy): Eukaryota > Metazoa > Chordata > Mammalia > Carnivora > Ursidae > Ailuropoda > Ailuropoda melanoleuca. The sequence goes on from NC_048218.1 coordinate 20,991,249, forward strand.
TCTGATAAAACAGCATTTACCACATATCTGAGTGAAACTACTGTACTCTAAGCTTTACCTTCATTCTGTTTTTATTAGCATTTTTCAAGACATATCATTCATTTGGTTTCTTCATAATTGTTTTATATTTGCCTGTAAGGGTTTTTGGTATTTTTTTTAAATTTCTGATTTCAAACCTTGTTCCAGGGACTAGATAAATTTTGAATCCCTTAATAAAAATTTATGTGAACAATTTGTTATAAGTAGAATAAACACAATGGTATTCTACTTTTCTAGAGGAAAACATACTTCACAATAGCATTGACTATTTAATGATGTGTTTGAATTTTCTAATTTACTTTATGCAATCTTGGCTGTAAACTCTGTTTATTTTTTCCGCCATTTGAATCACAGATTCAGTGTTAAGTCAAAATACAGGATAATTTGCCATATAATGTTAAATCCTGCTTCATTGAATGATGTTCCAAATGTTTATATGTATTATGTGATGCTTCCTGCTGTTAGCATTAAAAAGTAGACAAAGTACAGGCAGATTAAGAGACTTCCAACAGCTTTACACAGAAATCACTGTCCTTATTCAAGCAGGACTGTCATTTATCCTGTACATATACTTGGTTACTTTATATGACTTATTACATTTTATTCATTAAGGAGGATATCTATTTGTGCATTTGCATGCAATTACAATTAATTATTTTACAAAATAGTGAAAATATATAGGTATTCTGTGGTTAAATAGCATATGTTGTCTTGATGTTAAAAGAAAATATTCTTCCAAAAAAATATTCTACCAAAATATTTATAGAAACACATGATTTGAGATCTGGGATTTCAGAATAATGCAATAGAGAAGAGTGGGTGGTGGTAGGGATGAAACAGTATTAATCTTGAGTGGAGGATTGTTGAAGCTGAATAAGGATTTATGTAGATTTGCTGTACTTTGTATATGTTGAGATCTTCATTTAAAAAAATAAGTTTAAAGAAGAGAGAGAGAGATGCTGTTGGTTAGAGAAGGTTTTTTTTCTTCAGTGAAAAACTACAAATGATCCTCGGATTTTTTATACCAACTTCTGAGTCCAAGGCTTTCCTTTTCTAATATGCGAAATACAACAATTATTCTCAAAATAATAAGTCTCTTTGTTTTTCAATGTTGCTGTCTGGTATGGTCATCTTGCTAAAATAAAGGAAAGAAATGCATGCATTAATAGGAGGCTACCATCCATGATAATAATACAGCATCAAGTTAGTCAAGGACAGAGATCAGGAAGGAGTGGAGCAGTAGAGAAACAGTCAAATACAAAGATTAGATGAAAGGGATGCAGAGGAAAGACAGAGAAAGGAAAAACTATGCCCTTCTCTTTCCCCCAACACAAAAATGCAAAAACAAGGGGAAAAAAGATTGGACAAATGTTTTATTTTCTATGATTTTCATATATTAACAATTGCCTCCACCCTGCCTGGCCTGAAGACTTTCAAACAAAGCTTGTTGAGTTCTATGTGAAACCACAGAGCAGTACCATGAAAAAGTAGGTAAAGGGATTTCAAATTCCTCTTGTAGAATTTTGTATTAGTTGTCTCTTAAAATATTGCTTGCTTCTATTAAAAATTGAAGTAGAAATAAAATCCTCCGGTTTGGTGGGAATTTTTAAGTTTGGCCCAAAGAATCTCAATAATTTGGCCCAAAGAATAAGAGTTTCATTCTACTTTTTGTTCTCTTTCGCCATTTTGCCAATTTTATGCTGGCCCAGGGGACACTGCCTCCTTATTTTATGCTACCCTCAGGTTCATAACTCTTGACTTTTAGTAGGGTTTGATTCTTGAATAGACTCATGTCTATTTGAGAGTATACTGCTATAGCTATTAAGCTGAAGGCTAATGTTCCAGTCTTTCCAAGACATCTGCTCATTTTATTAGAAATTTCTTTTTCTTTGCCACGTTAATAGTTGCCTTGCTTCTGATCAGTATACTTTTCAAGTCCAGCCTACTCAATTTATGTTTAGACATCATGACTCCCATGGTAGTATCCTGGCCACCTGCCCAGAATGTGTTATTGGTGACCCCATTGTTCTCTTTTTTAAACACAAAGTTAATTATAGCTTGTTGGAGCCTCTAATGATATCTGACGACCTTTGAGACATCATACTCTCCCTTGCTAATCTTCTAACAAGTAGATCAGATTCTATGTGAGAAAGTACCTTCTAAAAAGTGCCAAATCAGACCAAGACAAAGCTAAATGGTCCCTTCTGATGAAATAATGCTATTTGTGAGAATATATGTTCTTGGAATTAGATTGAATTATATGGTGTTCTAAGGGAATGGAACTCTCGCTCCCTCACTTCTGACTAGTATGTGCTGAATTAAGTATGAACTAGAGTAATACTATTGAGGAAAGAAGATTTTACAATACTGGCTAATTTTTTCTATGAAGTCTGAATTTGTATGGGTTTATATGATATCCCAGTCCTAAATTAGATTCACTTTACTGGTTAATTTTGTTCAATTTATATTTAGATATATTACATATCAGAAACAATTTTAGGGAATGATATTAAAGTTCATTTTAGGTTTAAAGTGCTCTATGCATATATGAATTAATACATGTTTTTTCATGAAAAATATGTTTTCATGTAAATCACTAATTATAGAATCCAACACAGTAGCAAGGTTAGCAGATGGATTCATATTCATGTGATATTCCAAGTATGTGATTGAAAAAATTTAGCAAAATGTGTATCATTTCATTTAACATTTTCATACAAATATGGTATTTGCTCTTAGTATATGAAGATTTCTTGAAGTGATGCATCTTTCCCTTAAAGAATAAAATTGAATGTATTCAATAGGAATATATATTTATTTATTAAGGTATTTCTAGATCATGGAGTACAATTATTTTGTATTGAAATCATAAAATAAAAGAGAAGCTATTTTTGACCTGTTCATTTTATTAAAGAGTAAGCAAATCTATATGTATTAGAAAGAGTTATACCTTCATCCATCACACCTTATACTCATAACATTGATAGATCTGAATTTGAGATGTCGTGGATAATGAACAAATCTGCATTTAGTTATTATTTACTGCAACTGTGTCATCATTATTTGGGCACATGGTCTGTAATATGACTTTACATTAATGACAAATTAGTTGATAAACCTGCTGCTGCAGAATATGGTATTTTGTCTCAAAAAAATATAAAAGAATATAAATGATATTTAGAAGGTGCCTGAAAGGAAATGTAATGCAAATTAAATGATTACATCATTATGCAATTAAGGGCAGGAAACAGGCTGATAGCAGTTGAAACTAGTGGGAGACCAAAAAAATAAATAGATGGTTTTGAAAGACAAGGGAATAATGAGCTAATAAACACTCTCATGCACCTTTCCCTTCCCAAGTAACATTGAAACTTTCTACTTCGAGCAGTTGCTTGTTGGGACAATGCTCTCCAGAGAGAATTGACACTACATGTTTTTCAGAGGCTCCTAAGCTAGGTCAGTTGTAGCAGAAGTAGCATAGGGAGCAGATCCTCAGTTTGCAATACTCACCTGTCACTTGGCCACAGGATCCAATTGCTGATGGTAAGTAGGCCATGTTAATCCAGGGTGTGTCTTAACATTACAGTCCTGAGGTGGTCACTTCGAGGGACTGGGATGAGACACAGGTAGAAAAAGAATGAATGAGTTATACTCTTGTTCTAGCTCTTGAACAGAATGAAGTTAGTAGTGGGGATGAAAACTTCAAAGTTGATTGGTTTCTGTGGTCCTTGGAAGCCTAAAAACAAAAAGATTTATGTGAGCCAAATAGTACTCAAGGCATACTATGGAAGTCAGAGGCTTTGAAAGTTTAAGTTTTGCAAACATTTCTGAGAACGGCTCCAACAACTACTTTGGTATTGCAGACTGAGAACCTGGATGATGGTTGTACTGATCTTTATCCCAACAATAACTGAGAAAACCTATAATTCTCTTCATTCAAGCCTGTCCTGTCTGGGTTACATACAGGGGCTTCTAATTCCTGATTGAATGCAGAAGGGGCCAACCCAGTAAATGTGTTAAGTCCTCTATTATATAACCTCATTGTTTTATTACAACTGTAATTAAGTCATTATATCTATATCTCTATAGAACAAGTGTTAATTTCTTAAAGACAAAGACTTTGCGTGTCTGGCTTATTTTTCACTTTATATCCTATGCTACAGGATTTACAATTTTTGAAGTTTTACTCAATAAAAACTTCAAAATAAATAAGTGGTAGAACCAATGAATACCAAAACATGTTATAATGAATGCTAAAACATAAGGGAAATCCTCTGAGGTGGTAGAATTAGTCTAAGGCAATTTATAGGCTCAGGAATACTCTGTGCATGGCAGGCTCTTAAGGGAAAAAAATAAAATGACAAAGAAAGATAGGAGGTATAGGAAGAAGAAACAAATAGAAAGGTGAAGAATTTGAATGACATGCAATAAAATCAATAAAAATGTTTGCATTAAAAAATAAATGAAATAGTAAAAACACATTATATATAATTTTACATTTTATTTATCCGATATTTCTGACATTGACTATTTTGCTTTATTATTTTGAGATCCTTCAGAAATGAAATTAAAATGCTTTATAACTCAAGCATTGAAAGAAATATTACTTGTCTATAAAGTCACATGTCTTCTATCAAAAAGAAAAGTAAAGGAAATCTGCTCGGATAATTTCTGTTTTTATTAAGTTTTATAAAAACCAAAAAATAAGGAGAAAATGTCGAATGAATGTCAGGACAGAAACTTAAAATAAGTAAATATAAATGGGTTTTTAGAGTTTTTTTCCATAAAAAAATTGATTTACAGGTTAAGACAGGTATGGAGACTGTGAGGACTAAGTAAGAGGCAGCTCTGAAATCTACTGTGTCTATCTTCTCTGAGCTCATTGCAATAGTAATAACAATGGACTGTCTGCTGTGCCACCAGTGGCTTGACATTAACGACTAGAACGCCAGGTGTACTGGTTGGCTCCAACTGTAAGTCTGGGTTCCTTTCCTCTTTCTAAACTTTATCTACTAAAATGCATTAAACCATTTGGAGAAAAGATAAATTACCAAGTCTTATTTTAACAATTTAAATGATTTTCCATTCCTGGAATGTTCTCAAGTCAAGTTAATGCTACTTACAGGTTTTGCACAAAGAATTCTTGTTCACTGGTTTCTTTTTGTTTTGATGTGTGGTTTCACTAACTGATATTACACATCACTTGTGACCAGGATCAATGTTGAGTTCACATTCAACTTGAATTCTGAAATGACAGCAGAGGTACATTTCTGACAAGAAAGGGAGAGAAAGAAAAACTACGATTATATATGTGGGAAATAAGATAATATTTAAAAAATAAATAAACAGGAAAATACTGATTCAGGAATAAATGAAAAGAGATTTAAGAGTAAATTTAAGGTGACACGTGTTGGACACCATCTCCTTGCTGACCACTACAGTTCATTGTGAGTTAGAGTAGAAACATTTCATTTAGGTCTTTTGAGGTTATTTCTCTAAGAAAATTAAGAAAAAAAAGTTGAACATTAAATTGTGTTGAATTGGTTAATAACTAAAGGTACAGTATCTTTTTTTTCCTTTGAAGAAGCAATCCTGTGATTTCATTCTCCTTCAGACACAAAGATATTAGTCAATTGTATTAGTTTCTTTTAACTGCCGTAAAAAAAAAAATAGCACAAATTAGTAGGCTTAAAGCAATGAAAATGGATTATCTTATACTTCTGGTGGTCAGAAGTCTTATTTATGTCTCATCAGGCTAAAATCAAGATCTAAGCTGTGTCCTTCTAAAGGTTCTAGAGGAAAATCTCTTTTCTTGTCTTTTTTACTTTTAGAGGCTCTCTGCATTCCTTGGCTCATGCCCCTTCTCCATCTTCAAAATCTTTACCTTCAAATCCAGCAGGGTAGTGTCTTCCAATCTCCCTGTGACTCTGCCTTGCCTGTCTCTCTCATTCACTTCTATGGACCCTTGTGACTAAATTGGACCCACATGGATAATCTAGGATACTCTCCCTATCTCAAGATTCTTAATTTAATCACAAGTAAATTCCTTTTGCCACGTAAGGCAAAATATTCATAGGTTTGAGAGATAAGATAGATACCTCAGAGGATTGTTATTCAGCCACCTTACCATTATTTATTTCAATTTATTCATGCTTTCTCAGAAATAGATGAAATTACAATTAAAAATGCATTGCTCTTCAGTGTACTCTATCTCCATTGATCTTTGCAGTACCAAACTGACCATCAATCAGTTTTTTACCTCTCAAAATATTCAATATGGACCTCATTCAACAGAAGAATTATAACAGAAAATAAAGCATGAAAGTTAGGATGGTTAATTTGTGAAGGGTCAAACTTGACTGCGCTAAGAGATAGCTGGTAAAACATCGTTCTGGGGTGTGTCTGTGAGGTTGTTACTGGAAGAGATTAGCATTTGAATCTATAGACAGAGTAAAAGAAGGCACCAATGTGTGTGTAGGCATCATCCAATTTGCTAAGGGCCCAAGTAGAATAAAAAGGTAGAAAAACGGGGAATTTGTTCACTTTGCTTGAGTTGGGGCATCCAACTTTCTCTGCCTTGGACATTGGCTCTTTTGATTCTCAGGCCTTCAGACTGAGTGAATTATACCACCAGCTTTCATGTTTCTCCAGGTTATAGTCAGTAGACTGTGGGACTTCTGGGTCTCCATAATCACATGAGCCGATTCTTTGTAAAAAATCTCCTCATATATATTAATATATATTAATATATATATATTAATGTATATGAGAACTTATTGGTTCTTTTTCTCTGGAGAACCCTGACTGATACATAAGCTAAAATAGAACATAATATCACGTGAATATAGTTATATAATATAAATAGTTTCCTATCCTCTCATATACTCTATATATCTATTGAGATATACTGATAAAGAGATCACTAGAAGTAAAACTAATATTGCCCATTATCTTTCTTGACCTCTAAATTTCTTAAAGACATTACATTATGAAAAAGACCATGTTCTTTTATTCCAAAGGGGTTTTATGTATTTGATGTTTTAATATTGTAGTTCCTAAATATTACAAATTAAGATAAAATTTATTTGAAATCTACAATGAAGAAACTCCAGCTTTGTTGGGACAAAAGGATTAGTTATTTAAAAAAGAACACAAGTTAAAAAAAAGAAAAACAACACAAGATCAATGATTTTTTTGTTGTGATTTAGAAAAGTGAAAACTAATATTTGATGACAGGCTGAGAATGCTCTGTCCATATGCCTCTGGAAATTAAAAGAATAAAATATAAGTCTTACACTGCCCTTTTTTTTTTTTAAGTAGACTCCATGTCCAATGTGAGACTTGAACTTACAACCCTGAGATCAAGAGTCCCATGCTTTACAGGCTGAGCCAGCCAGATACTCCCCCCGCTTTTTTTTAATAAAGATTTTATTTTTAAGTAATCTCTACACCCAATGCAGGGTTTGAATTCACAACCCTGAGACCAAGAGTCACACACTTTACTGACTAAGCCAGCCAGGTGCCCCTAAACACTTATGAATGCAAGTGAAAATTAAATTAGAATAGATTATTTAAAATAATGTAAAAATAATAAAAGCCACACAGTATGATCTTCCAATTATACTTTTTCAGTTTTAAAATAGAATAACGAAGTAGGTATGTTCTTACAAGGCTATAATGGTTTGTTCAAAAGTTATTTCAGTACACATGTATTGATGGCTTATTTTTCAAAACACATTGTGTTAGATGAGGATGGACCCCAATAAGACAGACTGCATCTAATCTAGTGGAGGACATCATCAACCTCATCAGTGCAATTCAGTGTAAGAAGGGCTATAAAAAGTTCAAGGAACTATATTTGCTTATATGTGGGAAATCTGACCCAAACTTTGTGTGCCATTGAAGGCTTCTCATAACTTTCATTTCAAACAGTTTGTTCAATAATTTCCAAAGTAAAAAAGGTTAAATCAATTCTATAAACGTATTTAAACCAATTGTTAAGCTTGTATCTATGTATTTCTTAGTTTGAAATCTCAAAGCAGAATTCTAATATATTTTTATTTTGATAGATCTTTCTTTATTTTAGCCGAGAATGTCAGATAGCTTATTATAGAAGAGCTCTGTTAGCTATCTTTCTGAGTTCTTTTGGATCTTTAAAAGTCTTCATCTTGCTTTCAAGATATCTGGCCCAGTGCAGCAATTTTGGCTAACAACATGTGCTTATGTTTTTCTTCAGATTTCGGTTGACATCCCATTGTCTGCTAGCATTTAATCATGAAGATAAGTTGTAGGCCAATCTGATTTTCTTCCTTTTTCTATCCTTGACTTATTTTTTGCCTGAAAATTTGTGGGAGTTCTTATTTTTGATTTTTGAAAATTATGATAGCACTTCCTATTCTCCTCCATGTCTACTCTTAAGTTTATAAGTAGAGTGGGAGCATTCTCTTGTTACAAATAGAGTCTCTGTTCTATTATCTCTGGAATTAAAATTTTCCATAGGGTAAGTGTCTTAGATTCATTTTCTTTGTCTTATATATTTACAATACTTTTTAAATCTATTTTTCAATTTTTTCATTTTCTTTTTTTCATTTTTTAGAATAATTTTTGAATTATTTTTAATGTGATCATTTATTGGCATAAAATTAAATCTATTTTTCACTGTTTCCAAAGTGAATTTAATTTATTCATTTAATTTAATTCATTCATTTTTATTCATTTTAATGTGTTGAGTGTTCCTTTTATGTTCAACTTACTTTACTGCATTAAAATTTTTCTCATTAGCATTTGTCAAGGCTTTTTAATGTTTCCGATAGGTTTTTAAATATATTTACATTTTAATGAGCTGAAACATATAGCTTACACACTGAAATATGTTTATCATACATTTAATCTGAGGTACCTTGAACAAATAGTGGCATTTATAAGTAAGAAAATAAGTCACAATTGGACTCAACGATCACAACAGCTTCATGCCACGCTTCAGTTAAAACCCAGACTCTAGGGCTCCTCAGGGGCTCAGTTGGTTGAGCATCTGCTTTAGGATCAGGGCTCAGGTCCTAAGATCAAGCCCTATGTTGGGCTACCTGCCCAGTGGGAGTCTGCTTCTCCCTCTCACTCTCCTTCAGTGCTCTTTCTCTCTTTCTCTCTCTCAAATGAATAAATAAATAAAAATTATTTTTAAAAAAGTCTTTACTGACCTAGAAGTTTAGAATGATCTTTGTCTCTCCTAACTCCATACAATTTGAACTGATCTCCTAAAATTCCTCACTTTCTCACATGCTCCAGCCACACTGGCTTCCTGCTAAGCCCACACCAGGTCAGGCTCATTGCACTTAATATTCCTTCTGCATGGAATACTTTGCTGTCTGGTATCTATACTTTAGTTCCCTACATTCTTTAGTTTTCTGCTTCAATTTCACTTTCGGAAGGGTCTTCTGAATTCCCTGTCTAAACTGGAATTCCTTCTTCTTGACCCATCAAAACTGTCACTCTCTAGCTCTTTGTTTATTTTTATTGGGAGTTCCTTTCACAAGTTGACATACTGTATACCATTTTCTTTGTTTATTTGTTAAATCCACAAAAATATAATCTAGCTATAAAATCACTATTATTTTGAATATCTAGTGTTTCTCCAATGCTTAGAACAGTATCTGACATATAAGAGCCTTTTAATTAATATCTGTGAAATGGTTGAATGAAATAAATTACATTTTAATTTGTATTCTTAATATTTAATTATTTTGCCTTTGTTCAGAGTGATGTACCAGCATAATGTGATATTCCTTAATTTAATAAAAACATTTTTAAAGAAGTCACTGAAAAAATATATTCTCTGGTTAAAGCAGTTCTTTTGCTGTGAGATAATAAATAAGTTATGACTTCCTAGTGCCTCATTGAACTGCCAAAGGGTAATCATGGTTACAAGAAAATAACAGAAGCTTGTTTAAAATTAAACATTGTGTATTTTATAAATCGAGAGAGCTACAATAAATTCCCTATCCTCTATACCACAATATGGCAAAGAGGCACTTTCTAAATCAAAGCTTTTACTATGTAAGTGGTAAAATAAATCAAGCCATTTACCAACACAAGGTAAGTTATTGAATCTTTGTTGAAGAAAATGTCACTTCAGTTAGAAACCTCCTTTGTAAACAAGGCACCATCAGGGTAACTTCAACCAACACTAAATAAAGACTTGCACGTACCCTGAGTGGCTTTATAAATAGTGTTCTTCCAAAAGAAAATGTCACTTTATGAAAATGACAACACTCACCAAAGTAGCAGCTATTCTGTAGAGCTAGTCATTTAAGAAAATAATAGAATTTAGATGATGAGCTATTCGAGGTAGAAAGAGTATTAATGTGACATTTTTATCAAGAGAAACACGACAAAATAACAGGATAAAGAAAATAGGCGACAGCAAATCAAATCCTTCCATCCTGACTGTAAGATGAATGTTGGTGAATCGTTAATCTTTTAAAACTGTCTTTTGGGAAGAAATTACATTGTCAAATGCATTTGTTACACTACTCAGTGTTGCATTTATGCACTATTAATATACTTAATATACCACACATTGGATTCTCTCTTCACCCCAGCAACTTTAATTGCTGCTTCTTATTTTCTCACTGTGGCTGAAACTGGTATCCTGCTGAAGGTGTTATCATACGAAAGGAATATTTGTATATAGAAATGACTAACTGCCCCAATATATCACAGGACATCTACTCTACTCTAGAGCAGCATTAGTTAAGGCCATAAATAAGTCTTCTGTCCGCTAAACAAGAGAAGCACATCAATGACATTAACTGTCCAGTTGGAAAAAATACGTAAGTGAATATTCCCAAAGGACATCTTAGATGATAAAAAAAAAAGTCACTTCTTCAAGACTGTAATATGAATTCAAAACACATCCTTACAATTGTCAAGGTCAATACATTTTCCCCATGTAAGTTTATTGTTTAGATAATGCAAGTCAAGACTACAAAGTGATATTTGCACATGCTTTTTTTTTTTTAACCTATGCAGTATACTTCAGAGAACTTTATTCCTAATCATAAAATCATATATATATTTTCAATATAGTGTTTGTTTTGTGTTCATCTACTCATTTTTTTTCTTCAAATAGCATTTTCCAAGGTGAAAAAAAATGCTTGTCATTAGTTATACTACCATTCTTGCTTTATCCATCTGTGTGATTTTTTTCAGATGTAGGGAGGCCTAATCCTGGTGAACCAAACCAAGTATTCAATGTTCATTGCATTTTCCTTTTACTTAATTTGATTTCTTGATTTATTTTACTTTATGTTGTCAGGAAGCATAAGAACACGAGAATACAATTTTGGATAATTTTATATAATACTTTACCTGTTTGTAAACTGTCCTATTTAACAAAGATTTTGAGAATGCTAAGGATAAGAGCAGAGGCAAAAAAACAAACAAAAAAAAAAAGTAAAATCACTAATAGAAATATACCATTAGTGCAAGAAAAAAGATAAATAAGTACACAATATTAAGGATTAGAGAAATCACATCTTATAAAAAGATTACAGAATTAGTTAAATAAACCCTGTTTGATTTTTAACTTCCTAAAAACCAAAGTGAAATGGATATGTGACCATTCCATTGGTTTTAGTAAAAACAGAAGTCTACAGATAACTTAAGGAAAGCAAATAACCTATGAGAAAAATCTCAAATACTATTACCACACATTATTTCACATGTTGACAATTAGGAGTCTATTGAGGAATGCCATTAAAAGTATTGCTGTGACAAAATCAAGAATTGATTTTACATTATTCTTTATTAACATGATTTTTGATCACTGTAAGTTTATTTTGGGAGACTGTGTAATATCCTTTCAGTAAATTGCTTTTTGGGTAAAAAAAATTCTTACAGTAGCTTTTAGATAAAGGGATAGACCCCTTTACTGCAAAAGATTTTCTATTAACATCATATTTGTATGTCTATTTATGCTTCTTTAAAAGCTGGGTAGGAGATAGTTTTTAAGGAGCCTGTTCAGAACTGGGGTCTAGAAGGAGAGCTAGCCCCCAGTCCTGGGCGGGTTTTGCTAAAGATATACCATCAGACAAAGTGACGATCGTTTTTCCTCAGAAAAGAGATGTGAACCTAGTTAAGTACACAAATGATTAATTAAATAAATATCTAAAATTATGAACCATACAGCATGTTCAGGGTAATTTTACCTGGAAAATTTCAAAATTCTTGTTATTATCAATTGCTTACAGTGGCATACAGTTAGAAAGGATCAATAATTCCTCCATGGAAAGTTAATTATGCAACATTATGTCTCAATAATTCCAGAAAACCTCATTTGCGAGATACATCTGATATGTATGTGAAAAATTTGGACTGCCATAAACATTATTAGAAAAAAATAAATAAGGAAAACATATAAAATAGGAGATAATAGTTTTATGTAATCGATAATCAGAAATTTTGGATTATTTTTAGTCATTCCTTATTTTAACTCATAATTAACTGTACTAACTTCCAGTTAATGGCTAGCACAATACATAGGATTTATATATCCTGGTTATTTATATTGGACAGCAATAGTTTCTGAGAGTGGTGTGCTGATAATTACTCCGGGGAGAGAGGGTGGTAAGTTCTGATTTGTAGGTTTGCCAATTCTACAGTATAAATACTCCCACCATAGCAAATTTCAAGCTACCAACATGATGTCGCTAAAAGTAGAATTGTGAAGAGATCATAGCACACTATTATAGAGCATTTTCACCATACAGACCTCAATACAGTTTTCACTGCACCAATATATTTAAATAAACTTGAGTTAGATAAGACTAAAATGTGATTAAATAATTATAAATGAAGAGTTCTGAGTAGCTTTTATTTGTAAGCTTATATTGTTTAATTTTTAGACTGTTGTGCTTAACTGGCTAGCAAAATTCCTGATAATTTTACAGTTGACCCTTATGAGTCTGTACGAACAGGTTCTAGCACACACGAGATCATCAAAAGGCAATGGAGAAGGACTTAAAAAAAGGACCAAGCATATATTGACCCTGAATTTGCTAAACAGCAAAATATATATATATATATATATACAGTGTGTATATATATCAAATATAAACCCTAACTCAAATATTAATAATGTCCCTTTTACTATCCTGAAATAAAATATATAGCCATTAGCTTACCTAAGTGTACATTAAAAAATCAATAAAAGTTACAATTGGAATGTAAAAAAACAAATTATAAGAAAAGTAATTTACAATAATATATATAATATATATTGTATATTGTGTGTATATATATGTATATAATTATATATATATATATTACATAGGATATAAGCCCTAATGAATCAGATTTTACATCGTATCTGCTCAACAATACTATAGACACAAAACTATTCCTAAGCAGAGTCAAAAGTCAAGAAAAAGTTTAGAACCAAATAGCACAGAACATGCATCTGTGAAGGGATGTGGAAATAAATTTTTCCCGTTATCTTAGAATTGTGGCTAAATGCACAGAGGTGAACCAGCTGCGGTTTAGTGCCTCTACATTTTAAAGAGAACTGCTGGACACATTTTTCTATTACTTATAAGAGTTAGCAGAACCTGCTTGGTACTTCATGAAGCTACTACTCACCAATCATGCAAGCAGAAAACAGAGGAATTTATGATTAGGGTTAGAAGTTGTAGATCTAAATATTGCGGTAACTCCCCTGGAACGTCAGGTATGTCTTGCCCATTTTCTTTTTACCATGGACTGATAGGTATATGGGGCACACTGACCAGACATTGCAGAGGAAGACGTCAAACACAGGAATAATTTGTCAGCATCCCCTTTTTGCAGGAACTCCTATTTCTACAGTCCCTTCCATGGAGGAATAAAAAAGAGCTCATGTATTCAAACACACCTGGAGACAATTGTAGGAGCACTAATTAGGTAAGACAACAGTTGTATCTCCCCATCTTCCCTCCCTGCTTTGGACTGAATGTTTGTGCTCCTCCCCAAATGCGTATATTTCAATCCTATCCCCCAAGGTGATGGTATTTGGAGGTGGGGACATTGCTAGGTGATTAGGTCATGAGAGGATTAGTGCCCTTATAAAAGAGACTCCAGAGAACTCCCTATTTCTTCTGTATGTAAAGACACAGTGAAAAGATGACCTTCTATGGACTAGGAAGCATGCTTTCACCAGACATTGAATCTGCTGGCTCCTTCATCTTGGACTTCCAACCAGAACTGTGAAGAATAAATTTCTGCTGCTTTTTAGCCACCCAGTCTATGGTATTTTTGTTATAGTAGCTTGAATGGACTAAGATGCTCCCAGTCTCCAATACAATAAAAGAGAAAGGTCCAAAGAAAGAGAGATGGTAGAGAGTGAAATATCAAATTGTTATCCTTCTCATTCCAAATTCCTCAACTCAAGCTAGTAATGTGCAAGAAGATTTAAGAATGTGAACCCAAAATTCAAAAAATTTGAACTTTATGGAGTAGTTTATGCCCAAATTGTCAGAATCCCTATGGGATCTGTCCAACATGCAGCAGTAAAATATATAAATATTACAATATATAATATGTAAATATAAATAAAAATATATAAATATGTAATATATATTGATACATATGAATTATATATTAACTTAATATGTGAATTATATATAATTATATATATGTATTTGAATATGAATTTTATATATATATATAATTCATATGTATTAAGTTAATATAGCAATTAACAAATCCATCTTCCAGAGAAAATAAATTAGTTTTGTAAAACTATAATGAAACTCATATGTTACCCACACAATATATTGGTTTGATAAAAGCTAATAACTACTTAATGTATGTTAGGAAAAAACATGTAAAATTAAGATGTTGCAAAGAGGTATGAAGGCATTGCCTTATGAAAACGAGAGAAATATACATTTAGCCTTTCCATACTGGATCATAATCATGAGGTTATTCGGTCTCAATGTGTAATAACCATACCTTCTAAACACATTCAGAAAGACCTTCCTATTTGTAATTCCATTTAAGACATTCTGTGATGGGAAAACATATATTTAAAAGGAATTCAAGTGAAATGCTTTAATTTAAAGCACATTGGTTTCATATTCAAATATAAAACCTTAACTCAAATATTAATAATGTCCCTTTTACTATCCTGAAATAAAATATATAGCTATTAACTTACCTAAGTGTACATTGAAAAAATCAATAAAAGTTACAATTGTAATGTAAAAAAAAACAGATTATAAGAAAAGTGATTTACAATAAAAATAAAGGCTCATTTAATTTCATTTCAACTGTTCTGTAAAAGAACAAGAATAAATCACCACAAGACACAATGAAGATTCCAAGCACTTGTAGTTATATGTAGAATCACCAAGAAAGTTACAGCTCTATAGACCAATGAGATTGTAATAGGTGTATCAAATACCATAAACAGCATTTCCATTGGGGATAAGCGTTTCCAAGATGGTAGGCCACTCTTGAACTTTGAACTTTTTCTTGATTAAAGTGTATTTTAATTAGTGGGAGATTTTGTATATATTACAACTTCAAAATATATTTTATGTTGATATCTATTTTAAATAGGTTCTAAATAAGATAATTATAAAGAGGTGTTTCATTTCCTTGAATGCCCAGGGGTCATTTTAATTACTGGTGGAATGTATGGCATGACTTTCCTTGCAGTCTTCAAGATTTCTTATCTACTACCCACTAAAGGACAGTGATGCTCTCCAGTAATCTGTGACAATTAGAAACAACTCTATAAATTTTCAAGCTATCTCCTACCAGTAGCACTATAGGCAATGAAAATACAGTGTTAGTGAGCATTATAATGGGCATCAAGGCACCTGGGCTGCGGTTCTGTCTATTAAAATAGCAAGTGCTTCAGTTATCTTTTACCTGAAGGATAGTTCCTGGTGTTAAAATGATTATTTCAATAGTATCCAATTAATGAAAATCAAGGTATCAACAAATTATAAAAAGGCTAATTTCTATTTCCTCCTAGTAATTCCCAAATTCATTAAACTTGAAATTTATGTGTGAACATCATTCAAAAAAAACTACTTTCACTAGCTATGTATTGCCTTTATTAAAGATAGCCACAATATGCCATCGGGATTGTATTTCTACAATTTGTTGAGGTTATATTCCATAAACCACTTAGAGCCAAAAAAGACGTAAGTATTGATTTCTGTAAGTAAATTAGATTTTGATTGTAAAGTGTTTGTCCATGTGATTGCTCACCCATTTAAAAATGACATTTTGCAGTACCCTAATTGCTACCTTGGTTAATTTATTTCACATAGATATACCGTTAACCACCTAAAGAAACCAAGGGAAGTGCAAGACATAATTGCATCTTAAAAATATAAATATAACCTTCTGTATCATTCTAAGCTTCTTTTGAGATTACAAAGTAAAACATGTAATTTTCAATAGCTTCTAAAGCAATGGTGCTTTTCAAATAGGCAGTTACATTCTGGTGATATTTTCAAAGCTGCACATGAATTAAAAAATAAAACAAGCTATTTTCTCATTGATGTATAAATTATTTCTGTTTCACAAGTCTAAAGATTTTTAAACTGTGCAGTCTGATTGTTTTTACTGATCCATTTGATAAAAGCAGGCAAAATACTTCAGCCATGTAGAGTCAACCTTAGACATTACTCTCAATTATGCTTTATTGATCAATGGATAGTTCCAAATGAATCTCAGATACCATCTTTTTTTTATCATGATCTCATGGTCTTATGGCTGGAACAGATTCATAAACAGATAATTTGAATACAAAATGTGAAATGTTCATAGGGCATTATGGACTCATAAATTAAGAGACTATGTAAATTAGAGTAACTCAAGTGTCTATAAAAAGTAAATCTTAGAATACCTACATGTTCACATAATAGAAGTTTGTTTTTCACTCACATAAAGTTCAGAAATGGTATTCCTGAGCAGTTCCCAGGGGGAGCCAGAAATGGGGCAGTTCTCGGCATCACTGAGTCACTCAGAAACCACAGTTTCCACCACTGTTTCTGGAGTCATCAAGGTGCTGATTAGAGGCTAGCAGAAATGAGTGGGGATTAGGAACCTTTTTCCCTACAAAGCTTGGACTGAAGGTGACACCCTTCTTTCAGTTTATACTCCATGGTTAAGACCCAGCCACGTGGCTATCCCTAACTGCGAGAGAGGCTGGGATGTGTAGTCTACCTGAGCTTGATATATGTATTACACACACACATGTACACACACATACACACATACACACAAATACGCACAGAGAAAGAGAAGCGGAGAGGGAGGGCATTGAGGGGAGAGAGAGAGGGAAAAAGGAAAGAAGGGAAAAAAGAAAAGAAGAAAGAAAAGGAGGTCAATTTTGGAGACTACATAGCATTCTCTGCTATTCTCCTGAGTTAAAAAAAAAAAAAGCTAAATCACAGCTGTAAGCAATAGGAGATTTTAAAGTTTTAATCAGAGAAGTAACATGATCAGTTGTGCATTTTAGATAGATCATTCTGGCACCTGTGTGTCTGAAGGAATTTGGGGGTGACACATTTCTGGGATATTATATTTTTAGCCATCAATTAACACCAAGTCTGAACGAGGAGAAATTAAACATAACACAAGTGTCCTCATCTAAATATTCTTAAACTGACGAAGTGGGGTGCATAATAGAAAAATCATTTTAATGAGGGTCACATATTTCCATCAAACTCTTCCACCAGTGTTTTGTCTTTCAAGTACCAACTCATTAGATAAATGAGACGATTTTGACCAGTTCAGCCAACAGATCCCTTCCAACCCTACTATTGCAGTCTGTCTTGAGAAGTGTGGTACAGGATGAGTTAGGGCAGCTCTAACACTGCCCACTGGACTTTACAGGAACATACAAACCAGTCAGTGTGGAAGGATTCTGATACCAGCTAATTCCAATGTCTGTGTGTGTGTGTGGGGGGGTGCTGTGTCTCACCAACAGGCAATTCTCTGGACACCAGCTGGTGTCCTCAAATTCACCTCAATTCCAACACTATCTACCCAGAAACCGGATCAGATTCCATAGGTGAAGGGTTCGGTCCTACAAGCTCTCCTACCCCCAGCAGACTAATCACAAGTCCATGTTTTCACCTGGGCTCCTGACCAAATAGCTATAAATTAGAGGTACCCATGACTCATCCTGGGGTTCAGTTAATTGACCAGAGTGGCTCACAGAACTCAGAGAAACATTTTACTTACTAGATCACCAGTTTATATAAAAGGACATAACTCAGGAGCAGTCGGATAGAAGAGACTCACAGGGCAGGCTGCATATGGGCTTAGAGCTTCCATGCTCTCTCCTAGTGCTCCACTCTCTCTATATGTCTGCATGTTCACCAACCCAGAAGTTCTCTGAACCCTGTCCTCTTGGGTTTTTAGGGAGGCTTCACTACACAGGCATGTTTGATTGAATAATTGGTCATCAGCAGTTGATCCAAACTCCAAGCCCCCTCCTTTCCCCAGAGGCTGGGGGTGGGACTGAACATTCCCACCCACTAATCGCAAGGTTGGTTCCCCTTACAACTAGCCCATCCTTAGGGAATTTCTAAAAGTCACCTTGTTAACTTACACACAGTTGTGATGGAGAGGAGCTTGTTATAAATACTAGGACACTCATTTCACCTTTTATGGCTCTGAAGCAATTGCAGGAACTGAGGACAGGAGACCAAATATTATGACAATGCTTCCATTGTTCTTATGGCTTACAAAATTCCAAGGGTTTGGGGAGCTGTAAGCCAGGAAGTATGGAAGACCAAATACCTATGAGAAATATATTTTGGTCATCTGAATAACCAAATGTATATTATTTATAAATCATAATATGACAGAGGGTAATTTTGAAATGAATAGCAACAGAATTTATGGTGAACTCCACAACCTGAGGAGGAGGATTTGAAAAATAAGTATTTTATTTGATTTTAAAATATATGAAAGTAAGAAAGCAAGGTGCTGCTTTAAACACAGGACCTGAGGCAAATCATTTCACATAATGTCATGTCAGTTTTTGCTGTAAAATGGAGCTTATAATAGTACTTACCAAGTAGAATAGTTGTTTTGATTAAACTAGATAATCCATGCAAAGCAATCCACATATTTCCTAGTACAGAGTAAGGGGTTAATAAAGGCTAGTAACTGTAGGTATTCCAAATTAGGTTTGTTCCACCTCTCTGTCCACCAGGCATGAAGGTGGGGTATAATTCAACTCAATTCTGACACTCTCCAGATTAGCATCAGATTCCCCAGTTAAGGATTCAGTCTTCCAAAACTGCCCAGTGCCTACCATCATAGACTCTAATCACAAGTCCGGGTTGTCACCCACACTTCCAACCAAATAGCTGTAATTATCAATATTGCTTCTCCTGGCTTCTTCCAGATCAATCTTCCTTCCCTGCTCCTAGGATCTCCAGCTCAGACTTCATGTCATTACACAATCCCAGGGGCACTCAAATTTTAATGTGCACCAGAATCACCTGGAATACCTGTTAAAATAGATACCTGAGCCTACCCAGAATTTTTGATAGTAGTCTTGAATGGGCTTAGAGTATTGCACTTCCAGTAAGGTCCCAAGGATGCTATTGTTGCAGGTCCAGGGACCAGACTTTGAGAATCACTGCCGTATAGCAAACACAACCTCTCATTGTCACTAACATTTACAAACCTCCAGGCCTCTCCTCATTTCCTGAGGGTTTCAGTTCTTGGCTCACTCTCACTCTCTCCAAAATACTTTGACATTATCCTTCGTCATTTCAATGAACACTTACATGGCCTTTGCAACTCTCTGGACTTGGAGCTTCAGCAACTGCTCTCTTCCAATATTCCCTTTTTTCCCCCACTGTATCCCAAACTTTCTTTGTATGACCAACCCTACGTACACAAGAACATGCCATTAGCAGTAACTGCCACATCTCCACTACCTCAATTTCACACATCCCTCTCCCAGATCAGTATCTTGTATTTCCAGCTCCTTCTCACTAAGGCTTTGTCTCTAATAATCTTCTAGACCTTCATTCCACTCAACTTCATCACATATTTATTTGCTGCTTCTCCAGTTTAATTTCATAGTCAGTTATGATCAAAAGAACTGTCAACTTCATTGCTTCCAATTCATTTAACCGTATTTCCCCGGGAAAACCAAACAAACGGGATTAAATAGAATTCTCCTACTACACTACATTCATAGGTCTGAGTACAAAAGGAGCGAAAACAGGGACATACTGACTTGAATTTTAAACTCATGATCCTTAATCTGAAAGTGCCTTTAACATTGCTTGACAATCAAAGTTTTTTAGTTTACTCTCTGAACGATTATACTTTCTCCTGTCTCTTATCATCGCTACCATCCTCTCCCCATTTCCTGTAGTATTTTTTCATTTACTTGTAAGTCTAACACCTACCCTCTTGTGCACCTAAGGGAATCCACTCATATAATCTGACTTCCATGAGCCATGAACTGTCAGTTCTCTCCAAAGGGATCTCTCCACTCAGTCATTACAACTTGTCTGCTCTCACCAACTCAAAGACAACACCAAAAATTTGCCTGTATGTCTCCTCATCATTAAATACTTCCCCTCTACGGGATTACTGGTTAAGCATCTGCCTTTGGCTCAGGCTCAGGTTAGGATCCCAGGGTCCTGGATGGAATTCCATGTCACCAGGCTCCCTGCTCATCAGGAAACCTGCTTCTCCCTCTCCTTCCTGCTCCTGCTCTCTCTCACTATCCCTGTCACTATCTCTGTCTCTCTCTCTCTCTCTCAAAAAAGCATCTGTCTTCAGCTCAGGTCATGATCCTGTGGTCCTGGGATCTAACCCCGCTTCAGGCTTCTCTGCTCAGCAAGAAACCTGCTTTTCCCTCCCCTTCTCCCCCTCCCCCTGCTTGTGCTCTCTCTCTCTCTCTCTCTGTCAAATAAATAATAAAATCTTAAAAAAAAATAAAGAAAAAGTGGTCAAAATTTCAGTAGGCTTAGAGAACATCACTTTTCATTGGTTTCCCTGCTACTTCTTTGGCAGCTAATTGTCACTTCTGTTTGGTCACATCTACCTAATGTCTTAATGTCTGTTTAACTCTGTTATATCACTAATATCTAAAAGAGAGAGTGACACATAATCAGTGATCAAAAATACATATGTTGAGGGGTGCATGGGGGGCTTAGTCAGTTAAGCGTCTGCCTTTAGCTTAGGTCATGATCCTGGGGCCCTGGGATGGAGCCCTGAATTGGGCTCCCTGCTCAACGGGGAGTCTGCTTCTCCCCCTCCCTCTGCCCCTCCCCACCATTCATGCTTTCACTTGCACTCTCTCTCTCTCAAATAAATAAATAAAATCGCTAAAAAGTACATATGTTGAGATTATTATTATTATTTTTTTTTTTGGTGGAGGATCAGTGTATGTCTCAGGCTCTAAAGCCAAATTTGCATGGATTTGGAATAAGTTGAGATTCATTAATAACTATTTGATTGAAACTACTTAATCTCACTCTAATACAATTTCCTTCTTTGTAGATTCCTAAGCACATATAATAAGAATTCAACAGCATTCTCTTAAGGTTTAAATGAGATAACATAAAGTACGCAGTGCATTAGCTATCATTATTATGAAGCATGACACTGTATCCTCTAGTTCAGGGTCTCACATCATAAGGCTGCAATCAGGCATTGGGCAGGGCTGTGGTCTCAGCTGAAGCTCAGCTGAGGAACCAGCCTGCTTGGCTACTGGCGCGTTATTTCCTTGTGGACTGTTCAATGGCAGGCTTCAGTTTCTTGTTAGCTGTCAGCAAAAGGGCATCCTCAGTCCCATGCCATCTCTGTCTTTCCACTATTCCCTTGTGTTTCCTCAAATCAAGCAAAGGAAAGTCTCTCTGCAAGAAGGAATTGCAATTATACACATAATCATATAAATTCTGTTAAACTGTGCTGTCTTCTACTAGTTAGAAGTAAATCAGGGGTTTCATACACACTCAAGGAGAGGGAATCACCAGAACCTGAGAACTGGAAGGCCGAATCATGGAGTCACCTTAGGAACTGTCTGCCATAGTACTATACTAAGTAATTTAATTATTTTTACTTGATTTTTAATCTTCCTTTTAAAGATCAGAAAACCTTCTCCCTCTCCCTCTGCCTCTCTCCCCTGCTCATGCTTTCTCTCTCTCTCTCTTCCTTTATCTCAAATGAATAAATAAAAAATCTTTAAAGATCAGAAAACCAAATTACAGAGAGTTTAAATAACTAGCCCAACTTCATACCATTAGTTGCATTAGAAGTGAGGTAGTCTGCTTCCAGTATCCATTACTTTAAGAGCTATACTGTACTAATTTGATCATTTTCTAGGAACAGATTGATGTGGACTGAAAGTATGAAGAGTTTAATTTTATATCAAAGTAAATAAAAAAAATTTGAAGGAAAACGAAGAAACAAAAAGACAATGTGAAGAAAAATAGACTGAAATTTTAATTAAAGACTATATTCACATGAAAACTAGATGCTTTTATTAAACTCAAACCCAAGAATATTAGGTGTATTCATTAAAACACATCTGGCCTATTCAATTTATTTATTGAATACATGCATATCCATCGCTGTCAATACCCGGGAATGCGCTGTCAGGCACCGGGAACGCGCTCATCAGCAATTGCACCAGCTGAAGTGACTTGTGTTTCCAATATTCCTAATATAGTAATAACTTTTGATTTTTGCTCGACAGGTGGGTACCCAACTATAAGTTGCATTTCCCACTTTACTCTGCAACTAGCTCTGGCCATTGACTCAATTCTGATCTGAAAGATGTCAGTGGAAATACCATGTACAAATTCTGTGAAGGGTCTGAAAAAGAGAGAGGGCGTAGACTTTGTCCCCCCTTTCTCCCTGTTGGCTGGTTGAAATACTGAGAGAATGGCTCCCATTGGGGCAGCTGTCTTAGACCATGAGGGGACAGCTGCATTCTGTGATGACACACCAAATCAAAACAGGAACGAGAACCCCCGAGGTTCATAGAACTATTGCCTCATATGTGGACTTTGGTTATGAGAGAAAGAAACTTCAATTTCATTTGTTACTATTATTTAGGGCTTCTTCACTAATCAAAGCAAAACCAAGCTCACAGTGATAACAATAAAATGAAAAGTAGTAAGTGACATCTGACATTGTCCTTACCTTCATGGAACCATTAGTTCTCATTTATGACATATTTTAAATAATAATCTTTTTAAATCCTAAAGNTCCTACCCTTTTTCCCTAATTGTTATACCTGTGAGCTTTCTAGGTAATCACATAGTCACTATTTCTTTAAATGTAAAATACTGCAGTAAATTCTTCCAAATAGTATATTATATGTTATTTTCTCTCCAAGGTCTGTTTGTTATTCACGCATTGCTGACTTCCGCTTTGTGAATGTTTCTTAAGACATCAGCTCCCTATCAGAGTCCTTATTATTGTTGTTCTCACCCATTGTATAAGAAATTACTGAGATCTATTTAATAACTCCACTAAAAATATAGATACAAAGTACTTAATTTTCTGGGCCAGAAGACATCTCGGTCTTTTTCTCTATCTTTGCATCACAGAACGTTGGGCTACTTGGTTACAGTCTTATTTCCTTTCAAGTGAGTTAATTAACTGAGGCTCTTTGATTGACAGAATCATGGTCTAGCTTTACTCTTAGCACCCATTGTGTCTTTTTTTTTTTAAATATATATACAGAGAAGAATCTTTAAATCTCCCTTGACCTGTTTCTTTGTTTCATACTTAGTGTAATCATGCAAACTGGTTAGCCTGGAAGACAATTTGTTTGTTTTCCCAGAGATTTTTTCTGGCGACATTTTTATTTTCAATGAAATAATATTACTAATGGTTTCATTAGGTTAAGACAAGATGGATTTCTTTCTGTATGTTTGCTTATTATAGACTCTGCCATGATCTCATCTATTAGTGATTAAGATGCATGCATAGTAAAAAGAGTTCACAGTTGAACATGTGTAATGAAAGATGTGTACTGATATTTTCATCTCTCTTCTCAAAGCTTTCTGAACTCATCTTAATGAACATTTCTTTTTCAAGCATACCATTCAGAACACTCGGTGATTAAAGTGGAAAAAGCAGCTCTCAGGCACAAGTGGCAAAAAGCAGCCAAAGCCTTGCTGGTGATAGAGGGAGAATTATGCCACACAGGTGTCCTTACTAGTCACTTATCCAAGCCGGTATGCATGGTCTGTCCAAGGCTTATAAGTCTTTATCCTGACAGTTGGTGAAAGCCAGTAAGAAACGGAAAAAAAAAATCAATTAGGTAAACATAAAATATGTACTGGAAATAGAGGATGAGTGTTGTTCCTGTCAGATGTGAAGAGAATAGTGTAAACACTCTTTGCTCTGTCAGTTATTACATATTCTAAACCTTTGCTATTTTATTTTTAGGAATGCTTTTCAAGTTTTTTTTCAAAAAATCTTTAGGAAGCAATTAATGTGAACAAGCTGAAGTGCATGTTAAATGGAAAATTGAATACTAAATTTGTATCTTAAAAAGCCATTGAACATTTCATCTGCAGAGTGTCTTTATTGATATTTATCACCCACCTTGAGTACCATACTGATACCATAACCACAAGAAAGTCAAAAGAAGCAGGATAATAGTTTCTACTTTAAAAGTATTTTCAGAAGCTTATACTCAAAAGAGACAATGTTAAAAATTCTAGCTACAGAAGATACATTTACATGTTATCCTGTGAAGCAAGAATTTTTATTTAGACCAAATGATTGATTTCTTAATTTTTCTCATTTTTTAAAATTGAATATACTGTTGTACATAGAGAAATTAAGTGACATCTATTAATGGGCTAGTTTCTTTGCCAGAAGAACTTCACAGTTAAATGAGGCCTTCACCATCATCAGGTGCTTGAAATAGAATATCAATTAAGTAAATTACAATAATGGATCTTTTATTATTTTTTATGCATTCCAGAGAAAGTAAAAACTTTGGAATATAATATGTCACAGATGATTTATTTGAAATTATATTGAATACTTGGTAAACTGTAAATAATGTTAAAAATTCAGGATTGGAGATAAAATGATTAGTTTCTGCATTAATAATACAAATACTACATAAAGAAATCCATGCAGGAGACATGTACTTTAAATTGATAGTGATGAAAACATCACTTGTATTGTATTCAAAAAAGCATGAATATTTTGCCAGTTGAAACTAAAGCTGTAAGTTGTCAAAATTTATAATTTTTCAAAAAATATGCATGGAGTATTGAGCTACAAAATTTTTGTGATGAAACTGATGTTGATCGTAGAAAAAGTCTTTAGCATTGCAAATATCTTTCCGTTCCTGTTCATTAGGAAGCAAATTTTAGAAAATATTTGAAGAATTACTTTATAAGTCAACCTACATGTCCAATTAATAGTTTTTTTTAACATTATTGCAAATGAATTCTCTAACTTAAGTATTCTTTTTATTTTCTAAACTAGTTGTGAATCTTTAATCAAAGTATTCAATAAGTGCAACACCCCATAATTTTCACTTTGTGAAAGTGATAGAAAATTCAATTACCAAAAATCATTGTTGTA
>NC_048218.1:21016986-21060184 GCF_002007445.2 Ailuropoda melanoleuca
AAGTGCAACACCCCATAATTTTCACTTTGTGAAAGTGATAGAAAATTCAATTACCAAAAATCATTGTTGTAAATGAGAAAATTCAAACTTACATCTATTAAAGCAAACAAAAAGGCAATATCTAAATTTGTGGGAAGAATTACTGGCCAGAGCTCCTATTTTTACCTGAATTAGTTTATATTCTGTTCTGGAATGAAATGAAATTGAAACCATTTTGGGACACCTGGGTGGCTCAGTCTGTTAGGCGTCTGCCTTCTGCTCAGTCATGATCCCAGGGTCCTGGGTCCTGGGATGGAGCCCGGCATCAGGCTCCCTGCTCAGCGAGAGCCTGCTTCTCCCTCTCCCTCTGCTGTTCCCCCTGCTGTGCTCTCTCTCTTTCTGTATCAAATAAATAAATAAAAATCTTTAAAAAAAAAGAGATGAAATTGAGAACACCTTTAGCATCTTCACTTAGCAATATATTCAAATAATAGAAGTTATTTGAGAAGTTTTTTGTTTTGCTTTGTTTTGTTTGTTTTTGTTTTTCTTTATAATAATATTTTTTATTATATTATGTTAGTCATCATACAGTACATCCCTGGTTTTTGATGTAAAGTTCGATGATTCATTAGTTGCATATAACACCCAGTGCACCATGCAATACGTGCCCTCCTTACTACCCATCACCAGCCTATCCCATTCCCCTACCCCCCTCCCCTCTGAAGCCCTCAGTTTGTTTCTCAGAGAAGTTTTATCTTGAAAAACTGTTTCTTGAAAAATGGCACCATATGTAAAGGCAAAATGACCTACTTAACAAAATATTTAGAAAGAAATATTAATATTGAGGGGCGCCTGGGTGGCACAGCGGTTAAGCGTCTGCCTTCGGCTCAGGGCGTGATCCCGGCGTTATGGGATCGAGCCCCACATCAGGCTNGGGATCGAGCCCCACATCAGGCTCCTCCGCTATGAGCCTGCTTCTTCCTCTCCCACTCCCCCTGCTTGTCTTCCCTCTCTCGCTGGCTGTCTCTATCTCTGTCAAATAAATAAACAAAATCTTTTTTAAAAAAAGAAATATTAATATTGAAATAAGGTAGAATAGAAAATATCTTCCAGCAGAATTTTCTGTGAGTTTACCAGGTACCTCAGTTCTTATAAAAATAATTTCTCAGTTAAGTTTATTATGTTATAAAGAATAGAATCAATTATCATAATTTTAAATTTATTAACCAAAAAACTGCAACTTTGAAGCAGATTGTAGGCAATTATATGAAAATAAATAAAAATTATACCATATTTTGAAAAAGTGTATTCTTTAAAAATGAAGGTGATATAGACAAAGATCTCTAAGAAACTGATTAAAATATATGGCAATGTATGCAGAATAATTATTCTGTTTATGTTATATTTCAATGTTCAGATAATAAATTTTTAAGTTCTTCATTTCAGCTTTATATGTATGGATGTGTTCTATTTATTTAAAAGGAATTTTGACTTACAATATTTTCAACACAGCTGTAATGCAGGCCCGCTTGTATCATAAAAACAATTTGTCAGTCAATAAAACAATTGCCAGTAAATACATTTAAAAATTCAATGTATTATTTTAATTATTTTGCCATCCTGTTCCACTGTCAAAAGTTTAAGTGTGGGAAAAATATTGTATGATGTCTTTATTCATATGCAGCATCCATATGGAATCAGGAAATTTTGCATCAGGAAGTCATGTTGGTTCAGCTCTCAGTATCTAATCACTCTCTACATCTCTGATGTCCCAGCCATCCCAGAGCCACTATACTCTTTTACCAAAATATCTAGCACATCTTCATCTATTTATTCCTTCTCCCCTAAAATCTGTTGTCCAGGGACACCTGGGTGGCTCAGTCAGTTTAGCATCTGCCTTTGGCTCAGGTCATGATCCCAGCACCCTGGGATTGAGTCCCACATTGGCCTCCTTGCTCAGCGGGGAGTCTGCATCTCCCTCTCCCTCTGACTGCCACTCCCTCTGCTTGTGCACGTTTTTCTGACAAATAATCAAATAAAATCTTAAAAACAAAACAACTCACATTTTTTGAGCACTGACTAGAATTTATTGCAAATATGTTAAAACTATTTTGTAAACATACATATCCAGATATATATACCAAATGTATGTATGTGTATAACATATATATAATATATGTGTGTGTGCAATATATATTATATATATATAGGCATATGTACATTGTGATTTGATGGAAAAAAGATTGGAAGATATATAGAGATACATCAAATATCTACCTATCTATAAGGATAGATATCTAAACATATCTATATATGTTTATATATCTGTATATATGTTTTGATATCTATATATCTGTATTTATATAAATATATCTACATAGATATATGAATATATACATGCAGCTATAAATGTATATAGACATCCAAGGCCATTTTTTTGGCATCAAATCTCAATCTACCATCCAGAAAACCCAATTTGAACAAAACGTGGAAAAATATCAAACATCTCCAGTTTGAAAAATCTCAAAATTCACCAATAGCAACATGTTTAGTATTATAATAATTGAGCAGAAAGAGGAATGTCCTTTCTGATATAAAATACTCTATTTACTTTTGACATCATAAGTAAGATAGTTCAAACTATTTTTGTTGTTTGTTTGGTTTTATTGTTGTAATTCAACAACACCTTGAAGAGTTTAGAATTTATGATTCAGTAATTGAGAGATTTTATATAAACTACAAAAATCAGAGATAGAGCCCAGTAAACAAAATGGTTAGAAATATAAAGTTTATACTGAGTTTTTACTTCTCTACCCACAAACACATATAGCCAAAAAAAGAAAAGGAAAAATCAGAACCAAAGTAGGGTGTGTTCTTGAGTGTGGAGAACAGAACATTCAACTACTTTCAAAATTGACTATTATTTGACAAAGATTTTAGAAATTGAGTTTTAAGACTATATTTTCTTAATAGACTATTATATTCATTGCTGACATATTTCTTAAATTATAATTCAGAAAACATTGAAATATATTTTTTAAAGATTTTATTCATTTATTTGGGGGAGAGCACGCACACTAGTGGGAGGAGGGGCAGAGGGAGAAGGGAGCCCTATGTGGGCTCCATGATACAGGCTCCAGGCTCCATCCCAGGACCCTGAGATCATGACCTGAGCCAAAAGCAGGTCCTTAACCAAGACAACCAGGTGCCCCATGAAATATTTTAAATACCTGCATATTCCTTTTTCTCAATGTGGAGAACCACTAGCATAAGCAACAGAAGACATTGTTTCGTTATTATTAAGGGATAAAATATATTTTAATCTTATCTATTTGAATGTATTCCACCTAAAATTTTACTGAATTTTTCCTCAGTGAATAGAATATTCAGTTTCTTGATTTAAAATGGTGGAACTATAGAAGAAATAGCAACCTAGAAAAGTTTATCTAGACATTTTTTACCCCTCAGAAAAATCAACCTCAGGATTAAACAGAGCATTTGAATATGACGATATAGACAACATTGTAAGAATATATTTTATCCTTAAACAATTTTTTTTCCTATTGCCAAAACAATTCCTGAGGTACGGAGAAATTTAAACTTAAGTATTAAATACTATAGTCTACTAGAATATGAAAACAAATTAATTATAAATAATAAAATAGGGAAATTAGGAATATATTTAGCTACAAGTAGAGAAGAGTTTCAGGAAATTTCTCAATTCAAGGAGGATCATTTCTTTCCTTTTCTCCTATAGGAGCGTTATGTTAATGCAGTTCCTAAGTATTCATTGCAAAATTGTGAAAATTATAAATTTGCAGGTTTGTTTATATTGGTAAGAATACAGAGAAATAATTTCAAGTTTTTGAATCACCCAAAATATAATAGAGAAGGATGAAGTAACCTCAAAGGTAATATTAGTGCTAAAATAAGATATAACTGGTATGTTACATTGGGAGCTTAGGAATTGAAAGAGAATCTAGAATCAGAGGGGAGCGGACTTCCACGCTGGACTGAAAACCACAAACGGTCAAACTTCTTGAGCAAGCACTTTGGATCACGACACACTTTGCTCAGACCATTCCAAGACAGAGTTTCCTTGGCCTCTCCCACCCAGATATTGTTCAGGAGACTTCTGTTCACTATTTGCGCCCAAATCCAGAGCAACTGATGAGAATTCCTGTCACACTCACCGTTGACTCAATCCTCTCTCTCTCTCTCTCTCTCTCTATCTCTCTCTCGGCCCTCAAAAAACCTTAGAGAAAAGGGTCTATTACTGTGAGCAAGATGAGGCACCTAAGGTTTAAAATTCAAACCCAGGATATTTTCTCATAATTCCATGCAGTCTGAAGGAAGACAGAGCTCATCGTTGGGAAGAAACTTTTTATTATCCATCAGAATTCATTTTAATTGTACATGAAGTGAAGTCATATGCAGAAAGATGTAACCACAGGGCTGGGAGCAAAAGTGAAACTAGCTGATTCAGATATGTATTCAAAAAGGCAGCAGGAAAATGAGTCCCTCAACAGTCATTGTCCTGCTTAACATCTGAAAAGAGGAAGCTAGGAACTGCAAAATGAATAAGATAAAGACTGAGTAGGGTAATACTGAGGAATAATAACCTGAATACGTACATACATACGAGGGAGCGAGAATTATACTCACTTGACAAGTACATATCTGACATTGTTCTTATTATCAATAATATTAAACTTGACCAAGAGAAACAATTATTTATCGCAATATTTTTGGGTGTGTCTGTGAATTTATATCCACTTTATGAAAGGCCATATGGAAAAATAATAATAGTATAGTAATATTAATTTTGCCTATTTTACTAAGTAGTTTATTTAACATAATTGCAAAAATCCCTGAAAATTTGATACGCTTGATTTGATAAATACATTAGTTTCCTAGGGTGGCAGTAACGAAGTACCACACACTGGGTGGCTTAATACAACAGACATTTGTTTGCACAGTTTTAGAGGCTAGAAATCTGCTTGGAAGGCAGGGCCATGGTCTCTCTGAAGGCTCTAAGTGGGGGGGTCTTTCCCTATGTCTTCTTAGCTTCAGTAGTTGTTAGTAACGCTTGGTGTTCCTTGGCCTCTAAATGCATCATTCCTATCTGTCTCTATCTCACACAGACTTTTCTCTCTGTGTCTTTAATGTCAAAATTTTCCTCTTCTTATAAGGACATTAGTCATAGGATTCAAACTCACTCTAATGCAGTATGACATGACTTTAACGTGATTACACTGGGAAGAATCTATCTCTGAATAAGGCCAGATTCACAGTCACCTGGAGTCAGGACTTAAACATATCTTTTTGAGAGACAAAAATTCAATTGCACAATAGGTAAGATAAACAAGGATGGGAAAAATAAAGAAAATACTACAAAGTACATGGTAGGAAGTCCATAGGCTGAAGAGGAGAGTGGAAAGGCAAGAGAGAGATGGATATGCCAGGAAAACATGAAAGATAAAAGCTGAGACAAAGAAGATGAGAAGCATAAGATTCATGTGTTTAAGACAAATAGCAGAATTATAGGGGCGCCTGGGTGGCACAGCGGTTAAAGCGTCTGCCTTCGGCTCAGGGCGTGATCCCGGCGTTATGGGATCGAGCCCCCACATCAGGCTCCTCCGCTATGAGCCTGCTTCTTCCTCTCCCACTCCCCCTGCTTGTGTTCCCTCTCTCGCTGGCTGTCTCTCTATCTCTGTCGAATAAATAAACAAAATCTTAAAAAAAAAAAAAAAGAAACGTTTAAATAGCAGAATTATAGAAAATCATAGAAAAAATTTAAATCCATCTTTACTTAAACACAACTACTGAAATAGATAAGCCAGTAAGAAGACAACTCTGCCTCTATTAGACTTATGTTCCCATTACTATTAACCAGGAACTTGGGAAACTGACTTTCTAAAATCAGACAAATGGTTATTGCTTTTTAAAATCTCTTTGGTTAATGGGAAATAACCCCCAAATATATTTTTGTTGCAAATTTGTGTCTCTTGAATTAAAAGACATCTATGGGACCATGTATAATATCAAGGCCTGTGCATTTTTCCATCCAACTCTATTAATTCAGTTTAGATAAGTTAATCTAGTACAAGACAGCTAATAAAAAGACAGTAATTTAGTAATACACTAAATCATTCACTCTTGATTCTTTTATAAAAATTCAGGTATCAATACTAGTCACAGAACTAAGGGAACATCCAGTTAGAAGTTCAAATTTATAGCATAAAAGGTAGCGTAGGAGCTTGCTGGACTCCAGCACATATTTTACTATCAATGTGACATATGAAAAATGCGTTGTACTTCTTTAATATACTAAGCCATATCTATAGCTGTAGAAGAATTCAGTGAAATGCACCCCTTAA
The DNA here is from genome assembly GCF_002007445.2 of Ailuropoda melanoleuca. NCBI lineage: Eukaryota > Metazoa > Chordata > Mammalia > Carnivora > Ursidae > Ailuropoda > Ailuropoda melanoleuca. The sequence goes on from NC_048218.1 coordinate 21,023,346, forward strand.
AAGCTACTTAAGTTATACTAAGGTTGGAAAATACAATATCATTATTCAAAATTACTTGAAAATTCTGAAATATATATGTTATATATCTGTCATATTTTAAGTGGGTTATTATAATGAACTTTTCTCATAAGTCAGAGCACTTGTATCAAATTAATAAGATGGCAATACCTGTATCCCCTAATGCCTAATGAAAAGAACAAATAAACATGTACCTATATAGAAACATATGTTAATATTACAGCATATTTTATATAAACCATATTTTTGTATAAGTCATATGTGTGTGTATATGTACATGTATGTATGTGTCTATATGCATGTATGTGTGTGGGGGAATATTTTAACAAATACTGAGTTTCTTTTTTTGAGAATTTTGCTTGCTTGTGGAGAAGGAAAGTTTTGCTTTGCTATTCTGATATGCAATAAGGCACTTGTCTGAGGGGAGACAGAGGAAGCCCCTTCTTGTCCAGCTGGACCATTGACCAGATGTGGGAGTGAATCAATCTAAGTAAGTCACGGGAGTATCTCAGAAGATTCAGTTGTCCCCATATTTAACTCTGCATTTTAATTAGTAATATAAATGGACATTTTGATTGTTATCATTCCAAATCCTGAGTAATTATCTCAAAAGATTTTTAACTTGTGCAGGAAAAAAAGGTGTGATTTATCCACCCTCCTGGACTCTGAAAATATTTACACATATTTAACTCAAATCCAGATATACAGATTTATCTAAATCAGAAATCTGAGAGTTATCCTAGAATTCCTTCCTTATCTTCAAATTAATGAGACTCATTATTCAGTCACCATGCTGTATTGCTTTGACCTCCAAAATGGAGATTTTTTTTCAATTTCATCACACTTTCTCCATCCCCACAGCCATTGTTTTGGCATGGTTTTCATCATTTGTTATGAGACTACTGAGATAGCTTTCTTGCTTACAGTCTTTCTCTTATCCACATAGCTTATAAAATATTAATAAAGCCCAAATGTAATTATGCCACTTCTCTACTTAAAATCCTTTTCTCACCTCTGTCCTTAGAGGATAATGTCAACCTCCCCAAGGTATTTGAGGACCCTCAAGAGCCTTTCCGTTCTTCATCTCCCATCACTTTTCATATCACTCTATGTAGATATCCTACATAGAAAACCTTAAAAGGGCTATTCCTGGAATCACCTTCCTCCATTAATTCACCTAATTCATAGTCTCAAAACTCAAGTCAAGATATGCAGTGACACTTTCTCCAGGTTTCTCTCTACACAGAAACTTGTGCTGCCTCTGTGCTTCCATACACCTCTATAAATAGCTGAAGTGTAGCACACATTATCTCTGAATTATCAATTCACATACTGTACAACCCCAGGACACTGGTAAATAGTTGAGGTAAAGAACCACACTTTATTCATTTATGTAAGATCCTATTCTAGAATATAACATATCATATCAGGTGGCCTATATTATAAATATCTTACAACTAAAAGAAATAAACAAAATTTTGATTCCAAATTTGAGGTTCAAATCTAAGAGTCTTCATAGTTTTCAAATACAGAGAAAGCACTAATGAACTCTTTTTTATTATTTTTTTTAATTTCAGTATAGTTCATCCATAGTGTTACACTTGTTTCAGGTGCACAACATAGTGATTTGACAACTCTATACATCATGCTATGCTCACCACAAGGGCATCTACCATCTGTCACCATACGGAGCTATTACAATATCATTGACTATATTTCTCACATTGTACTTCTTATTCCTGTGACTTATTCATCCCATAACTGGAAGCTTGTATCTCCCACTGCCCTTCACCCAGATTGCCCATCTGCTACCCCTTTTCCCTCTGGCAACCATCGGTTTGTTCTCTAGTTANGTTTTTTTTTTTTTTTTTGGGTCTTTTTTTTTTTTTTTTTTTTTTTTTTTTTTTTTTTTTTTTTTTTTTTTTTTTAAGATTCCACATCTGAGTGAAATCATATGGTATTGTCTTTCTCAGTCTGACTTATTTCACTTAGCATAATGCCCTTTAGGTCCATCCATGTTGTCTCAAATTAACACTTATTTACTGAAAATTTAAAAGAGGACAATCACTATGAACCAGAGGAGTTGTATGTCCAGGATTGCACTGACTTGTCAAATTGGGACACATCCTTAACTATGTTGAACAAACACTATGGCAATATAGTGGAAGAGTGAAACCAGAAACAAGAGAAGGTGGTCACTTACATGTTGAACACAATGGTCACACATTCCTTGGCTGTGCCATACTGAACACAGTGAACATAATGGTCACAAACACTTTTGGATGATGTGTGCAGGTGCTTCTGATGCGGTATAATTGCTTGGGGGCAAGGAGTGAGTCCCGCTGTATGGTTTAAACACGCACATACACGTGTGCGTGCGCACACACACACACACACACACACAGTCACAGGGACAATGAAGGGTCATGAATAGGTTGGGCAGTAATATTCTCTGTGGTAATGTTCAATCAAAATCCACATAATCCCTTTAAATACCTTGTTAAGATATTTGCAAATATAATAAAGCCATTTTTGCTTAAGCACATTCTTCAACTCTTACACTTACTTGAAAGAAAAAACAACTTTAAATTTCTGACATTTAGCATCCTACTATTTTCATGCCACATTTTCAGTAGATAGCAGTTTCTAGTGTGACATGCATTACAATAAATTACAGGGTTTTCGTTAAACACCTTCAACTCTCATGCACTGATGCATATTCACACACACACACGAAATCCTCTCAAATTTTCTATCATCTTTTCAATTAGCATACACTGTTTTAATTTCTTTCACAGATCTTTCCTTTTTTCCCCTTCTGGGACACTGAGACCGCTTAGAATACTTTCAGAACAGAATATCTGTTTTAAAGTACATACCAAATGCTAAATGCTAACTGGTCCTTTCTAAGAGTTACAAGCATTGTGTTCTCATTAGAAGACAGATTCAGTTTTCCCAAGAGCATAGTAATCTCAAGGAGGTCTCTCACTTTGTCCTCTGGCATAAAAAAAAAAAAAATCTCTTAATGATACCAATTAAGAGGTGTGAATGTCATTTCTACATCTTTGTTTTGTTTCAGGTCAGCAAGTCCAGGGCTCAAAACAAAGTCATAACAACCTTTTAAGGTTTGTATAGACTTTTGTAACATTTGATCAGGAAGGCAGGTATTTCAAAATAACTGCAAATGTCTTAAGGGATTCTCAATATGAGATTAACATTATTTATACTCTGTTTTTATTTATTTCCTTTCTATGAAACAGAAGAAGGAAAGGCATGAAATGTGTCACTCTAATCTTACCTGAATTTCTCTTTTAGTTTCTATTAGTTGTGAGTTTAACTATAAGGTATTAACTTTTCTTAAATCCCTTTACACAAATAATGAGATTTTTATGTAACATTACTTTGATTACTCTTTTCAAGAATGACAAGGACAGCCATCCTTTCATACTTTTTTTTTTTTGACCTTCCATCTAAAAATGTTGATTCCCTCCTCCTTAATGTTTACATGTGCTCATTCAGCAATAATATGTCACTTTTATCTGGATCAGCTTGTGTCTAAGTGTCGTTCAAAACTAGTTCTTCTCAATGAGGCAGTCAAGAACTACGGCTTCTAGAGTAAACTGGTTGGCAACTAAAAAGTGAAGCATAGAGAAAAGAGGGTAGGGTCATTTTGCAGGAGGCATTTTAATCCTGCAGAAATTGAAAATGCTGTGCCCCCTGCAGTAAAAGCTATGGGTCCCTTGTACATAAAATTAATGTCTCCTAATTATAATTGAACAAAAATATTAAAAGTATAAATTTTTACAATTAATTATTTTTACATAAGCTAATTTTATAGTACATAATTTGGTTTGCTTATAAAAATAGCATATATTTGCATAGTATATAAGTTCTTTGAAGGATTTTTTTTATTTTTAAGGACACAGTAAAGCTAATAAATACATCTAGAATCATGATTACCCTAGGTAATATTAATTGTTCCAACCATAATTGTTAAAAAAACCTATTGCCAAGCGTTTCGGATAGAGAGTAATTACTTTTTTTCTCAGATGAGTTGAAATGTGTAGTCAGTTTTTTTAAAGCAGTTTTAAAGTTTGATACAATCAGTTCTCAACACTTTGAAACACGTTAGGCTATTGTTTCCATTTTACTTATAAGCAACCCAAAACCCATAAAAGTTATATGATTTTCCACGATCACTAAGGAATAAGTAAACAATTTTGGAGCCCAATAAAATATCAGAGGCATAATTATATTCAGGTTCCTGTATATTATTTTCCTCAAAATATGATGAAATCTTCTCTGAATATTAATTTCAGGGAACAGGTTAAATATAATCAAATTCTTCAATATATTTCCAAGAAGCCATTATAACTAGGTTGAATCAAATTTTATATTGAGGGTTATATTCAATTTCTTTTTAACAGAACTACTCAGAAGTATACTTGGATTTCCTAATTTCTTCAACTTTCTTTTTCACCAATAGAATTATTTCTCTTAAAAACAAAACAAAACAAAACAAAATGTAGAACGTAAGGGTGTTGAGGTGGCTTAGTCAGTTAAGCATCGGGCTCTTGATTTCGGCCCAGGTCGTGATCTCAGGGTCATGAGATCCAGCCCTGCTTCGGGCTCCACGCTGGGCATAGAGCCTCCTTAAGATTTTCTCTCTCCCTCTGCTACACCCCCACAACTCCATCTCAAAAAAAAAAAAAAAAAAAGAGAAAGAGAAAAGTAAAGCATAAACATAGTAAAATGAAGTATATTTAAAGTATATTTAAAAATGAAAAGTTCTCTCTCTAACAGAAAAGTATCAGACCCACTCCTCTAGAAGTGAGCACTCTTGAAAATTTCCTTGAATATCTTTCTATAATGGTATACACAGAGAAATAGACATGTGTGTATATACGTATTTATATACATATAAATGTAATACACATATAATACATACAAATGTATATATAATGTTATTTATATATTTATATATTTAAATATATACTTTGAGGGCTTTTTTCATATATCTTGATGATCTTGTCATATGGGCACATATGATTTTGTTTTATTTTTTTCTAATACTAACATAGTGTTCCATCATCTTTAAAACATGATATACAGCAATTGCTTACCCAATTGTATTATGTATTATATTAGCATAATATATAATATCAAATTATAGAAAGTATCATATTGGTTATTTGTTTTTCGTTTCTTCAATAATGAACAAATTTCATAGTAATTTATGAATTCCCTGCTCATGTTCTAGACCCATATTTCTGTCACGTTTCTGATGATTTGGGCCAGTTAGATTATCAGCAACTCTGCAATTTATTTTTTGGTGTTTGACTCACTTAGAAATCTCTCACGGCTCTTCTTTTGCCATAGATGGCCCATCAGTGAGTAGGCATCATTTAATTATTTGCATTTTGTTATCGCCTTTCTTGCCTCCAAGTGTTTCCCCGGCACAGAGACTCGAGAGGATGTCAGTGCTTGGAGCCCTCTTCCCGCCTGTCAGTCAGTTTGCTACTCCTACTTCACATCTTACCTTTCCAATCACTTTCAAAACATAATTTTGGTGGGAGAGAGGGGGCCTGGGTGGCTCAGTCAGCTAAGCACCTGCCTTCAGCTCAGGTCATGATCTCCAGGTCCTGGGATAGAGTCCCTAGGTTGGGCTTCCTGCTCAACAGGGAGTCTGCTTCTCTCTCTCTCTCCCTCTGCCCCTCCATCCCCCCATCTTCCCCCAGCCGTTCTTTCTCTCTCTCTCAAATAAATAAATAAAATCTTAAAAAAAATTGAGGAAACCAGTCTCGATTAGATGTTTGAACTCTACAAGAGTATTTATCATACTTTATTAATGTTTTTCACTTAACTATTACTTTTCAGCACAGGACATTTAAGTTCTAGGAATGAAGTCAGGAGATGCGTCTGTACCCCCAGCACCTAGCACAACGCCTGGCACAGAGAAGGCATCCAATAGTTTTTTATCTAAGTAAAATCTCTATTGGATTAAATACATCCTGAAGCTTTTATACACATGTTGAGTAATTAAAAAGGAACAGTAGGATTGGGAATAAATTACATTATCTGTGTATTCAATTATTCATGCTTATGATCATTCTATAAACATAAATAGTCACCTACTGTAAATTTGACATTAATAACAAAAATAGCAAGCAATAACACTAAACTATTGAGCAAGTGATTTTTATGTGCTAAGACCTTTGCATGCATTTTGCATTAATGGTTACAAAAATCCTGAGTGGAACACTGATTATGAAGGTTTTACCAAAAAAAAAAAAAAAGGTAAGTTAAGAAAGCTTTAATATGTTAGTATTGCAGCCCTCGTAGGTAACAGAATTCATTGTTGCTATTGTCTAGATTTTTTAACCATCTCCATAAAGAAGAAATTATTTTTAATAGCCAATGATAGCCGATGGAGACCCATCACAGATAAGATTATAAGTAAAATATTTCCCTTTCCTTAATATCCCTTTGTGATTTCTATCTGCATTTATTGAAATAATGCTATGATTTGTTTTTTTATTCTGGAAATGTATTCAAACACAGTGATTGATTTTTAAAATGTTGAAACTCCCTTGAATTCTTGGAATACAACATTCTTGGTGATAGTTTATTAAAATTTTCATGATACTGGATTTGATTTGCTAGTATTTTGTTGAAGATTTCTGCATCTATGTTTATAGGAATTTTGTTTAAATTTTCAGGTTTTTAAAAAATACTTTGTTAGGTTTGTTACTATGGTTCAACTCTGTAAAAATCAGTTGAGACGTGTTTCTTCTTTCTCTACTTTCTGAAAGAATTTGTGAAGTGTTGGCATTACTTCTTTTTAAAAGTCATAAAAATATAAACATAAATATAAAACTACGGTGCGGACAAGATGACATACACTCAATTTCTTCTTGCTTCTCCTTGCTTAGTACAACCATAAGCCCTGTGAGTAATGCAAAAGGTAATAAAAGGAGAATTCTAAAACATGGAAAAAGAAAGGCAGGCTGGTTAGAGATTCCAGGACAAGAGGACTGGCATGTCTTGTAAAGCCCCACCCAACAGAAGAATGTGAGTCAAGCTTGCTATTTTCTATCCTCCAACTTAGCAAGTGGACTTGGCCAGGTCGTCACGCACTTAGATCAAATGGAAGTACCACCAATAGCAGGTGAGCCACGCAGTACCGGAAGGAGAGATTGATAGAAACTCCACTGACAATGAACAACCAGGGAAGTGCTGTCTTTCTCCACATAACCTCCGTGCCCCTCACACACAAAAACACCAGGCAGTTGGTGTCACTAGCAAGTAAGAATCGACCAAAACAAGCATCCAGCCAGGGAAGAACTCTCTGTCTCCTACAAACAAGGGGGACCCCACCACGAAAAAAGGCCTCACCCACAAAGAATGTTTGTCCCCATGAGCCCCAGTGTCCCCTCCGTCACCTAGAGATAGCCAGTGTCCAGTAGGCTACAGCAAAGGGATTTCTCCATAACAAGCAGTCCAGCTCCAGAAGCAATTTTTATTACCACAAACCAGAAACTCACTTCCCCACTGTGGCCCAGTCTGATTAAACACCTTCTGTCCACTAAAGCACCACCAATTGTGACTCTGGAAGCCCTAGTGGAACCAAATAAACCAAGCAGATGAAACCAGCCGTGCAAAGATTCTAAAAATCAAATGGTCATTGGACCCACAGCCCACAAAAACAGGCCAGAATTTGTATGATAAATCTAAACAGAGTGAATTCCTGCTAAATAAAAAATGAAATATGACTCTAGTCTCCTAATACAATGGTCAGAATATCCAGAATATAATAAAAAAATTGCTTATAATGCCTAGAATCAGGAAAATCACAGCTTGAAGGAGAAAAGACGTTTGCCTGATATCAACATCAAAATGAAGCAAATGTTGGAATTATCTAACAATATTAAAGCAGCTGCACTACAAATGCATTAACAATCAATTGCACGTACCTTTGAAACAAATGAAAAGTGGAAAACATTAGCAAAGAAGTACAAAGTACAAAAGAGAACCAAATGGAAATTATAAAAATGAAATACAATAACAGAGAAGAAAACTTCCTGGAAGGATTCAAGAGTACAGGGAGATAAGACAGGATATGATCTTCAAACTGGAGTCCAGATCAACAGATTTTACCTAATCTGAATAGCAGAAGGAAGAAATATTGGGGAAAAAATGAGCAGAGCAGTAAGGACTTGTGGGAAAATAACTTAGGATCTAATATTCTTGTGGGAGTCCCACTTGAAGAGTTAATGTGGATAATTGGATACATAAGCCACATGACTAATCTCTTTAGTAAATGGTTGTTCTTTGTTCTGTCTCCAAACATGCTACCTGGTTAGGCAGAGACTTTTCCAAATCATCAAATACTTACTCCTTTTTACTTAGCATGGCTTTCTTCAACATAATTCTTTCCTCTCACATTTTATTATGATCAGCAATGTTCATACTGTACTTTCCATCCTTTGCTTGGAAATTGAGTCTAAAAAATATCCAAGTTCATCACTTTCCACCCAACATTAGAACACAATTTAGCCAAGATTCTTGCCACTTGATAATACTGATTTTGGCTTATCAATAATAGGCTCATCTTTTTCTTCTAAAGCATCACCAGAAACACCCTTAACATTCATATCTCTACCAAAATTCTGTTCATGATGATACATGTATTCTTTGTGGCTCTCCTCATGTCTTTTCAAGGCTTAAAAATTTCTAATTTCTTTCAACAGTCCCTTCAAGGCAACCTAGTGTTTTTCTTTTCTTTTTTTTTTTTTTTAAAGATTTTATTTATTGGACATAGACAGAGACAGCCAGCGAGAGAGGGAACACAAGCAGGGGAAGTGGGAGAGGAAGAAGCAGGCTCACAGCGGAGGAGCCTGATGTGGGGCTCGATCCCATAGCGCCGGGATCACGCCCTGAGCCGAAGACAGAGGCTTAACCGCTGTGCCACCCAGGTGCCCCAACCTAGTGTTTTTCTATTAAACATCTGAAAACTCTTACTAGCTCTATCCATTACCTGATTCCAAAGCCTTGTCTACATTTTTAGGTAATTGTTTTAGCTACATCCCTACTTCTTACCCTTAGGATATTTCCTTTGACACACATGTGGCTTGGAAATGTAGAAATTCCCTAATATTTGGGAATTTTCTATTTCTTATTGTGTTGATTTCTAATTTAATACAGCTTGTCAGGGAAAATACTGTGCATACTTTGTATGTTGTGAAATTTGTTGAACCTTAGTTGATGGGCCAGGGTTTGGTCTTTACCATGTACATTTGTGAAGCATGTTTGATTGTTGAAGTTGCAATTTTGGGGTGCAGTTTTCTGTAAATAGTATTATAGGTTTATAGCATTGCTCTGATCTCCTATGTGCATCCTAGATTTTAATCTGTTTGTTTTATTAATTACTAAGATGGGGATGTTAGAATCTCAAGTTAAGGATTTGCCTGTTGTTTTCTTTAATTCTGTTAGGTTTTGCTTCATGTATTTTCAAATTTTGTTGTTAGGTGTGGACGTATGTAGAACTGTTAGGCCCTTCTAAAAATCTCCCTTTTACCATTATGAAAGTCACTCTTTATTTCTTGTCTGCTGTTTTTTGTGAGGTTTATTTTGTCTGATAACATAGTCATAAGGCTTTCTTATTCTTACTGTCTGTCTGGTGTATTCTTTTACTTTAAACCTAAATGTGTCTAATTTTAATGTATATCTTTTGGGCATTGTCCTCAAATCAAAGCCTTTCCATTGTCTCTGGTTTCAGGCTCTGGGGATTGAGGAGCCCCTAGTGAGCTTGTTCCCTTCAGGCTGGACTGAATCTTTAGGTCCTTGACCTTTCTTACTCCTGCTCCTTTGTTCTCAATTTGTTAACAACTGTTCTGTGTAAGCTTCCTGCCTTTTCTCCCTACACAATCTCAGCCAAGCATTCATCAAAGATTTGTAGGAAGCCTTCATGTAGATTTCTGCATCCCCATCCCCAAACTTTAGAAGGGACTTTACAGAGCCCTATCCTGCAGATTCCAGGTTACATCTCGAGTTCAGTGGTATCACCGTGTTCTGCTAAGACTCCAGTTTGTCATGCTGGTTAGATTTTCATCAGGCAAGGAGCCAGGGTGAAAATGAGGTTCACCTCTTGATTTTCCCCTTACTCAGTGATTAGTCTTTTGTTGCTTGTTTTTCTTTGACTGAAGAAAGAAGTCTCATAGGTTCTGTCCTGCTTTGACTATGACAAGGTCAGTACCAGTTACTCTATCATCAGAAGTCTCTGATTTTTGTTGTTATTTCATCTTTTCATCCTCATGTGCCTTGCGGAAAACTAGCCATGACTCAATAGTTTATTAAGTTCTGACATCTTAATATCCTCCAGGGGGAGCCAAAACATTAGTTTGCAGGTATGCTGCACCTGGATCTCTGAGGTTCTGTGGACCATGAAGAGATTTCAGAGGAAAATCCTAACTAAGAAATACGTTCCTTGACTTTCTAAACCACAATAGGTATCTCCACTGAATTCAGGACACACACTATTTACAGGAAGGTTTCCTCACATCACAGTCACATCTGTGAAAATGATCTATAGCATGAGAGGAGATTCAAGGCCCTAGGGCATTGGAAGGAATTTTGAATCTTTGAAGGTAAATAGTGGCAAATCCATTATTTGATAAGTTTTTGCAATGAAACTGTGGCAATGATATTGTGAATGTTTGCTGTGATAAAAGAACAATCAGGTTGTAAATATGGCGAGTGCGTATATTTTATGCAGCACTGTTTCTTTATGTTAAGAATGTTTAATCATAATTCTTTCTGAGTTTAATTTATTTACATTGACTGAATTTTGGTTTGATTTTTTAAAAATCCAGGCCACTTTTCATACTTTTTGGCACTGTCCTTCCCATTGATTTATATATTTGTTTGTTTGTTTGTTTGTTTCACTGTTATTTGTGTCTTCTCACTGCCAGACTTTGACTCTAGGGTTCCAGTCGTTCAAATTAATTTAGATTGTGAACAAGAATCAAGTTACAAATTGTTAAAGTCTGAGCAGGTGCTAGGAAATTTGTTATAGAAATGGAAGTAACTTTAGTTTCCTATAGTCATTCTCTAACCAGTCTCCACAATGTTAACTTCACCCCTTCTTAATCCACCCTCCCTGTTTCTCTGATGTGCTTGGTCTAAATACAATCCTATTGAAATCTCTCCCCACATCAAATTTGGGAGTGGCTGACCATAACCTAGAACTCAAAGCTGCACAAATTTAGGAAGATATTAGGAAGGCATGATGGAACTCCTCTGTTTCCATTAATCTTATCTCTACACCTCTTTTCTCTGCACACTCTATGTTCCAGGCTAAAATAGAAGTATGCTAAATTCCCCAACTATCTGTTTACTCATAAATTCATGTTTTAATTCATACTGCTCCTCAACCTGAAATTCCAACTCCAACTATGTCCATCTGTAAAGTACCTGTTACGGTCTGAAAGTTTGTGTCCTTCCAAATTCATATGTTGATATCTAATCCCCAAGGTGATGGGGCCTTTGCAACGTGGGGCTAGTTTATAAAGCAGAGCTCTTATGATTGTGTGCACTGCCTTTATAAAAAGAAGCTCTATAGAGTTTTCTAGCCCCTTCCACCTTGTAAGGATACAAAGATAAGCCTATGACCCAGAAGAAGGCCTTAACCAGAACCCTACCGTACTGACACCCTGACCTTGGACTTTCAGCCTCCAGAACTGTAAAAATTAATTTCTGCTCTTTGTAAGGCACTGGTCTGTGGTGTTTTGTTATAGCAGCCCAAACAGACTAAATTAGTGCCTACTTTCTTTTGTATTACTCTTTTTTCAAGTGTTGGCTTTCATTTTAAGACTTTATTGACAGCCCTTCCTCCCTCAAGGAGTCTACAACTCTTTATTTTATTATAAACAGTATTTTATAAACATTTCTACTATAGTAAGGGGTTGACATTATTTGTGTAATTTATGTTTTATTCCCCATATAGTTTGTGGTTCTTATACCCTTATGGACTGAACCCCACATAATTCTAAAATTTTAGAAGCCTAGAATTCAGTTTTATTTATTTTTATGTCCCCAACACCTTGCAAAATGGCCTGACGCATAACAAATGACCTGGATTTAGTAAAAGAATAAAGGGAAGATGGAAAGGGCCCTATTCATATATAAACAAACTAATATTGAAGTCAAGTACGGTGTAAAAGTCCTTCTTAATATACTAGAAGTGAATCAAAACTCAAACAAAATGTATTTTTTAATCATGATTTTGTTCTTAGTCATAATAAGAAATGCAAGAAAAATAGATATATGATGAGAAATGACGGGAAATGATTTGAATATCTCTGGAGGATAATTTCCTTCTCATGTCAGTAGTTGAGCAGGGAAATGACCCAGCTGGGCTAAGAGTTCTACAGAAAGACAAAAGCTTTGACTGATCTCAGGGTTCCTGCAATGCAAAAGGGTTCCTGCAATGCAAAACTGTTCTCACAACCCTCAATGTGTAGACATGGTCCTTGCTATACACATTCCCTATATTCTTGGGCCTGGAAATTTCTTGATATATCTTTTATTTCTTAGGAAAAAGTAGTTACCCAACAGTTCTCGGCATACCCTATAGATATGTAACACAGAGTAGGAAGAGGGCTTATCCTCTTTAGTGGGGTACTCTCAGTCACATGTCCAGTCTGCTGGTCTGGGCATACTCCTCCCAGTTAGAAATTCTGGGAAAAGTATACACTACTGTGTCAGGGTCTGTGGAATAATGAGTTCGGAGGACAATATGCACTATATTTCACCACTGTCTGTGAACTTTGCCCAATAAAATGTGTGTTATAGCTGCACCAAGAGGCACTCATGGTGTGTTTCAGAAGACATAAGACAATTGGCATTCAATGTAGGTCACACTCTACTTCTTTGTGCCATGGCTTTTTGTTTGTTTTTGTTTTTTCTTTTTTTTTTTGTATGTGAGAGAGTTTTACCTGGCCATCTTATCACATAGGAAAAAAGACAGGTAACCAGAAAGTGTTGTGACTTGGTAGCTTGTAACTCAGGATTGGGCACAGTGGTGACACTGTCCACTAGCCCATAGACCTCAGATGGAACTGCTGTAATGTCTGTTCAGGGTTCAAGAAAAGGCAGGGGGCCCATAGATTCCACTAGCCCAGAAACAGTAAGGTCTCAGAGACCTTACTCCAGGTCTCCAACAGAACAATGGCAGAAAAATCTGTCAGTCATTAAAACTCTAAAACAAGCAGAACATCTGAAGCCAAGGTAGATTTGTCAAAAAGGAAAATCAGCTTAGTAAAACATTTGGTAGCCAAGAAGAAACAAGTATAAAACTACAAAGTATACTTGCTTTTGACCAGACTCGGAGACTGATAAAAATTAAGGGACAGATAGCTTGTTGAGATGGGAGTTTAGAAATTGAAGGCAGCACTGTGTAGATAAGCGGATAACAAAACCCAGACTTGATTTTAGAAAATTCTAGCGATGGGATAAGCCAGAATAAGGGATAGGTAAGATGTAGTTCCCCCTTCTTATCCCAAACAAAGATGCTAAGTATTCCTAAAATTCCTAGGATAACAGGGCATAGATAGCTATTACTTTTATGCCTGCATATAATTACTGTTCTTTTGCCAGCCTGTAGAGGTGATAGGGATGTTCTGATGATCAAATGTACAGACAAGTCAGTTGGTTAGAATCAATGATATCCTCATCTTTTGCTTCTACAAAAGTCAGTAGAACATAACCAAGTGTGGTCTCTACCTGGGAAGCTTGCCAGGATTGTACAGTTGCAATAATGTCCCAAATTAGGAGGAAAAAATTTCTTGGTCTTTTCACAGGAGAGTTAGGATAGACTGAGATCTTACCCAATGCTATCTCTAATGTAACATCCCTGACTGGCCAGTGGAAGCCACTAGTGCTTAAAGTCTGTGTGAAATTTAGAAACTTAACCTAGAAAGTGGCTGCTACTGTTCCCCTTTTACTTGATATCATAATGGTTACATCTGCTTCTACGATTGGCATTTGTATATGTCTTTGGATATTGTCGATGCTTTATTTTTGATATCCAGTAGAAACAAAACGAAAATCAATTTCCTTTTACATGGAAAGACATGCCAGTAACAGGCCATTAATGAGACAGACAAACCTAACTACAAGGTGAACTCTTGGTGGACATAAAGATACTCTCTTTCAATGGTAGCTGCTTGAGAATGACCTCTGTTGAAAAACTGCTTTTATTGTATTGCCTTCCGTCCTGGCACAAATGAGTAATTGGGATTCTGAATGAAGATAAAACTCAAGTTCCCACCATACAACTGATCATATGGAGAGTAACACAAAAAATATAAAAAATGTGTTGTTGCCCTTGCAACCACCAATTACCAAGAAAAAGACTCAAAATTGAATTGACCTCCTTGGGTAATAAAGACAATATAACCCACATCTTCAAATTTTATTCTAGATTCTACACCAAGACACTAGATAGTTAAATTTGAAGGAAAGTGTCTATAGCTAGAAACCTTAAAAACAATCCAAACAACAACTCAAGCCCTGCCCTGCAGCCTCATATCTCCTTCAATCCCCCATGAAATTGTAAACATCTGGATCAACTTCACAGTAGGTTGAAACTTTTGTCAAAAAACTTTTGCCACAACTCTTTCTGCGCCAAATGTCTACAACTCTTTCTGCTGCCACATGTCTCCTTAGTCCCTAATAGAGAAAGTTCACAAAAGGAAAGGTAATGTTATCAATCTCATGTTCTCATTCTATAATTAAATCTCTGTTAAGGACCCTTACTGACCCTTAAAGCTTTAGTCTCATTACTAACAGTTATCTGCTCATCCACTGGATGCAGAGATAACCTTGCCTACTACTTTAGCTAGACTACCAGATCAATGGGCTTTGCCCTCAAGTCTTGATGCATGAAAATATAGTACGGTTTACTGATAAAAGAATCTGCCTTTAAGGTAGACATACCCAATGGAATACAGCAGTCATCATAATATGGAGGCAAACTCTTTCAATATCCATGGCCTTAGGTACTTTGCTTAATGCTCTGAACTTCAAATGGTGTTGCTGGCCATAAGCATACTGTCCCAAGTCTTATTAAAGATATATACAAATTCATGGGCCAAAAACTAATGGCTTAATTCTAAGGTAAGGCCACTGGGCTACTAAAGAACATATTTAGAACACCACATCCAGGTCCAACAATTCACTTATAATCTTGAATTGTATGTCATGTAAAGAAAAGTATGGGGACTATTAAATATATGCAGTTATCACCAGCCCTATAGCATTTTGACATATTTGGATGCTCTTCTTATCGCGAAGTCTTTATTATTTTGCAACTATACCAGCTTCTCTAACAAGGATTTCTACAGACAGGCAAGTTTGCTGTAACCTTGACCATGCAGCATGTAGAATTTGAACCTGGGTTGTAGAATGACGAAAATTTGGGAGACAGAATCTGCTCTGCTATTTCTTCACTAGTACATTTCCCGGATGAACCCTGGGTCATCTTTGCATCATGTGAATCTAGTGCATCATGTGAATCTATATATGACCCTGCTTTATAAAAAATATGAAATCAAATATGTATATAAGTTTTGAAGACATTATTTTCCACTTAATATATATGAACTTGTATGGAATAAATTAGCCAGTCACCCATATTTATGCAATGCTTGCAAATCTTTGGATCAAATGGGAAACTCATTCAAGTTTGGAATAATATTACATGGCAGATCATTAATTTTAACTTATCACCTATCATTGAGTTAACTGGCTGGAATAGTATATGCATTTCTATGTTTTAATTTGACTAATGTAAGAAAACTACAAAGTAAATTATTCAGATACATGACCTGACAGTACGTGATTAGCTCACAAGTGTTATTTATCGATGACGAGCATTGCTATTCATGCTCTGGGAAATGTCCAAAAGTAGTGTCAGTTGTGAATACTGTATGATGTTGTCCAGCATGGTAATGACACAATAAAATATTTAAACCATTTCTTGTGACAATTCAGTGAGAAAAATTAACTCTGACAGCAAATCTCTACAGTATACACGCACTCTTCACTGACAAAATACTTCTTGACCTTGGCAACCCTAAGTTATTTCAGGTTTTTTTAAGACATGTATTTTAATTGCTAAAATCAATAAACTAAAACTTCCTCTACCAGAGGGAAAAATTATGTTATGCTGGAGTTGAGATAAAGGTATTTCCTCAGAGGTTCAGGACCAGCCTGCACTCAGAAGAGTCCTTGATGGAGAATAATTATGTAATAATTTTGTACATGCTAGGATGCCATTGTTTTTATGAGATCCAAAAGGACTCCCAGTAAATAAATTTTGGACAGTTCCCAGTTAATAAGAAATCCCATAATCCAGTGTTAAGTTTTATTGCTTTTACCATATGTTAGATTGCTTTGGAAATGCACTAAGTATAAATGTTTAAATTAATAATTGATCATTAGTATCAGTGTTTTTAATGTTAATTCATTGTACCCAATATAATTCATTAATTCAATATAATTCATTATATTAAATATAAATATATTTTTTATGGAATCCAAAATTCTGCCTGCTTTAAGGGACAAACATAATAGATATACTTAGGAGAGAAAGATACTATTATTTTGTTCTTCAGAAATAGCCTCAATCTAACTGTAAATCTAAAATGTCTATGACCTTTTTTTACACTTGCAGGTTGAAACAAGTAATTACATTTGTCTCTAAGCAGTTCTTGTCCATAAAGCTTTCAGAATCCAAAGAAACATCACGATTGTTACTATTGCTTCTTAAGTTCTTCCATTCTCCCTTTTGGAAATAATAGTACATATATAGTTTTCATCTGGATTTATAATAAGAAATTTCAGAATATTTGTAAAATATTCTATACCTCATGGAATTACAAAATGGGAAGGGTTAATTGCATCAAAAGAAAATGGGTTTGTTAGAAATAGCTTTTGTTTTCAATATCACACTTTTCTTTGCTTTTTAGCTTCTCTTATAGTTTTTAAATCCCCATTTTGCTCAGTTGGAACAAGAACAATTATGCCAGGAGGGATAGGGTACTCTCACCATGCTTACTAGAAAGAAAGGCACCCACGCTGCATGACAGTTATCACTGGATTTACTATCTGTCAGCAGATGCTTGCTGAAATGAAAATGTTCCCTGAATTCATGTTGCGCCTATCTTCTCTACTCCCCAGTGCCTTTCCTCCTAGGGGAATTATAGGGATAAGAATCTTTCTCTCTTATAACTAATGTTTTAGAGCTCACAGAGCAATATGTCTTTTGCCCCTCTCTGGGGAGGCATTTATCTCCTCTAAAGCACATTTTTATTATTTTGTTTTAAAGAGCAAGGTTTGGGTGCACATAACCCATTCAGTTATCGGGGTTAGATGCAATTGTTTCCATTTTCCAGGGTGCCTGCTTTTTCCACATAATGAGTGATTTATAAATGCTGCACTATGTGATTTCTGGCTTTGCTACCTATCCACTAGGAGAAAACCATCATTCATTCAAATACACACTGCACAATAAAAATCCAGTGCAAATTATTTTTACTGACAATATCCCAATTAGATGAGCTGGAAAGAAAGAGGCTAGTGGAAGAAACAGGGTGACGGGCAAATTTTGTAACCTCTCCAGGCTCCTGCTGCTGCATTTAGTTCAGAACTTGTGGTATGGTCTTTTATATCTGATATTCCTTACCCTCCCCTCCTCCTCTTCCTTTCTCTCACCATTGCACCTATTCCTTTTTCACTGATGTATCTGTGGACTAAGGTGGGTTAAAGAGTAGATTAAGGTGTTAAAAAGCTGTTTAAAAGGTATTTAAAATACATCCTGCCCACAGTAATGTTACTAATACTTCTACTATGAATAGTACTGCTGCGGCTACTACTACTAGCAACAACACCAAAAAAAAAAAAAAGTGATATTCAAAACATACTTGATATATATAACAAGTCTGTGAGGTAGGCAAAATGTACAAGTATTTTATCTCCATTTTGCAGAGGAGAAAAGCAAGGTTAAAATATTTATCCACAGTCACAGAGTGGGAAAGCAGCAGAGAATCAGATTTGACTCACTTCTTTTTAACTCAGTAAGATCTAAAGAGATTTGCTCCTGAAAATCACTTGGTATTGAAATGCACTCTAGAATGGTCAGGAATGTATTATTTGCCTAACATATCAAGGCTTATCATGGCCCTTTTGTTGTATTCCCAACTCCATTATTAGACTGAGATCCAAATGACAGGATCTTATGCATATGACTCCTTAGGCACAGTACCTCACGGAGAATGAGATTCACGGTGGGCTCTACAAGAACCCTTGTTGAAAGAGTACATCAAAATCATCGATAACACCAACTTCCTCTTGAAAATATTCATAGCACACGTAGGGACATGGACACTTTCACACAACCGACTGTTGATTCACACTGGTTGGCTAATTGAATGTTGGTAATCTTCAAAATATATACAGTTTATATCCAAAAAGTGAAAGAAAAGAAATCAGCGTGCAGGTTGGTTTTTTATGTTTAACACATTTTTTTTCCCATAAGATGTGTTCTAAATTGCAGTTAAATTATCAGACTAGGAAAAAGATGACGTTAAAAGAAAAACATATATTATAATATATACACTGCTTTTCCAACTCAGGTATGTGTCTAGATTAATGTACATTTATTGTTAGAGGTGTGTGTGTGTGTGTCAAATTATTTTGCATTTTCTTAAGGTAAGTCTTTATTCTAAAATAACTGTTACCATATATTTCAATGATTGTGAATATCTGTTAGGGTTTAGAATACTCCTTCTATGTATGGTTATGCATAGGATGGAACAGCAAGCATTGAATTAGTACACATGTTTCCAGGATGCTCTGGTCCCTGGAGAAGGAACAATACAATGGTCTCTTCTACTTACCTATAGGAGCATTTGGATTTTTTTTCTTTTTCAGGAGAATCTCCACATTTTTACTTAGTAATGCTGACTTGATTATGATCAGCTGCCTCTTCAACTAAAGACATGCCTAATATTTCACAAATGGAGCGCAACGGTTACCAGCATTTTGCCGAGAGCTTCCTCTCCATTCCCAATGCAGGAAAAGATATGTAGTTATAGCACACTGAAGATTTCATTCAATACTTGCGAAGGCACAAGCATGTGTAGTGCAGTTGCTGTCCTCACCACGTTTTGATCAGAAGAAGCTGCTCTCCATGCCTTGTGTTACTTAAAATGAGAAACCTTTGTCAAGTAAAGCTACCAATTTCCACTGATGCCCCTGTCACGTTCACATGCCTCTGTCAAATAAGTCATAATATGATTTTTATTTTAAATAGTTTTTGTTCTCAAAGCAATTTAAGTTGTCAGAGAATAACACAGAGCTTAGGTAAATTTGACAAAAGCCACAAATGAGAATATGAAGGGCCATAAATCATTTGGCTTTCAGTTGACTAAAAACTATTAAGGGAAAAGTGTATATTGAAACAATCTGCCATTTCTTCCTCTGTTCTGGAGACCGCTCTTCCATAACCATGCCCCAGCCCACCCCAGTCTGAGAAAAATTATACTATTATTATAATGGACAAAGATTGTTAAAAGTCACCAAATTATTGCAAATATGTGACCAAGCACTCCCATGATTGCTCTGTCTTCCTTTGTCATTGATGCTTGGGGCTGAGAAAGAATGGACAGCTAGCTACATCAACAACAAATATTATCTGAAAAGAAAGCTAAAGATCACAGACGTAATATTTTTCTTCTTTGTTCCTGCAATATCTCAGAAGTCAGTCAAAATGATCGAATTTACGTAGCATAAAGCGATGCTTTAAGATTATTTAATTCAAGTATATTTCTGTTTATATAGCTAAGGCACCAGCAGTTACCTTATTTTTGCAAAGGATTATAAATTTAAACTCGGTAATATTCTAGCAATTTACCCTCTAAAATTTTTCAAAGTATCTAAAATCAGAATCAATCTTATTCTTTACCTTAGTTTCATATTATCACATCTGCATTTATCCCAAACATCAATGCAGTGGTTTTGTTTTTATTCTTGATTTTGTTAACATACCTAAAATCTTTCTACCTCAATTTTGCTATAAATTCTAGTCTAATGTGATAAATTAAGTGACTGCCCCCAAATGAACAGAAAGCTTTTTTTTTTCACTTTACACCATTTAGATAAATAAATCAGCATGAGTGTGCGTGCATGCACGCTGCCATAAAATAAATAAAAAATTAATCTTAAACTTTGCAGATACAACCTAAAGACTCAGTTTTCTAGTAGTCTAAGTATAATACTGACATATAATATCATTGAGAAGCAAAGCAGGTGGGAACTTTCTGACAAAGAAAGAAAAAAAGAAGGTAATTAGGAGAATTTGCTGAGATCCTAAGAAAAGCTATGTAGCACCTTAATGAATTAATATATTTTTAACATTATCTTGCTGCTTTAGGTTATATGTTTTTTTTAATTTTAAAAGGAAGAAAATATCAAGAAACAAAGATGTTATAAACTAAAACACTTTTATCCACTCGTTTCTTATTTTTTTTATTTTTTATTTATTTATTTTTAAAGATTTTATTTATTTATTTGACAGAGATAGAGACAGCCAGTGAGAGAGGGAACACAAGCAAGGGGAGTGGGAGAGGAAGAAGCAGGCTCATAGTAGAAGAGCCTGATGTGGGGCTTGATCCCATAACGCCGCGATCACGCCCTGAGCCGAAGGCAGACCCTTAACCACTGTGCCACCCAGGCGCCCCAACTTGTTTCTTTTTATAAAGGAAGAGTTCTCAAAGACATTAGTAAATGAAAAGCATATTACAGGGGCGCCTGGGTGGCACAGCGGTTAAGCGTCTGCCTTCGGCTCAGGGCGTGATCCCAGCGTTACGGGATCGAGCCCCACGTCAGGCTCCTCTGCTATGAGTCTGCTTCTTTCTCCCACTCCCCCTGCTTGTGTTCCCTCTCTTGCTGGCTGTCTCTATCTCTGTTGAATAAATAATAAAATCTTTATTAAAAAAAATGAAAAGCATATTATAAAGCTTATTTACTTCCAAACTATATGAATTGTTGACTTAACTTGCCTTTGAATTCCCCTCTTGTTCCTATAAAAATAACATTTTAAAATTTAAAACTTACTTGCGTCTAATACTGTGACAAATTTTCTTGCTTTGTTTCTTTAGTGACTTCAAGTAATCAAGGATAGTTCCTTTCAGTGTCTTTGTGGAGGGTCTCAGGGTCTTTCCCTGTTTCTCAATTTTAATTCTTTACTGATAGTTAACAAGCTTGTTTATTGCCTGGAAATTATTTAAGAGTTCACCTCTTTCTAGCTTCAGGAAATGTTATTCTGTTTTTCTGCAAACTTAATTTAATGCACTTTCTGTTCTACCTCAGAAAATATATGAGAAATTATAGTAGTTTTTTAAATTGATTAATTATTTTTTTCTTCTCCCTATCACTGAGTCTTACATTGACCACTGGTCTAAAAGTATGAAAGTTTACTATATAGTATTAAAAAATTGTGATTGTTTGGTGGAATATCTCTCCCCTATAATTTGGAATATTAGAATAGTTTTAAATGTCTGTTGGTGGGGTGCCTGGCTGGCTCAGTCAGTTAAGCATCTACCTTTAGCTCAGGTTATGATCCCAGGGTTCTGGGATCGAGTTCCACATCAGGCTCCTTGCTCAGTGGGGAGCCTGTTTCTCCCTCTGCCTGCCGCTCCCCCTGCTTCTGCTCTCTTTCTCTCTCTGTCAAATAAATAAATAAAATCTAAAAAAAAAAAAAAATGTCTGATGGTTGAAGTGCTTACGTTTAGGTTAAATTTAAAATAGTTGTGTTGATGTGTGTGTCTGCATTGCCCACCCTATCTGGAAGCATACCAGAATGGGGATTCTGAGGACTGTCTTTTAGCCTAACTATGCTGATGTAACACAAAGCCATCACAAGATACCAGACTTCTTTTTTTTTTTTTTTTGGTAGCACTGTAGTTTTTTAGTGTGTCATTCTCACACTTCCCCATCCATCCCACAGCTATTAGAGTGGGCTTGTTTCCTCATTTTCATACCATTTTCTTGGGGTGCCTGGGTGGCTCAATCACTTAAGCATCTGACTCTTGATTCCAGTTCAGGTCAAGATTTCAGGGTTGTGAGATCTAGCCCCATGTAGGGCTCGATGCTCAATGGGGAGTCTACTTGAGATTCTCTCCCTTTCCTTCTGTCCCTCCCCTCTCCATGTGTGTCATGTGCACTTTCTTTCTCTCTCTAAAATAAATAAATAAATAGATAGATAGATGATAGATAGATAGATGATAGATAGATGATAGATAGATGATAGATAGATGATAGATAGATAGATACAGCTTTAAACAAAATGTTCTTTCTCTGAGGGAAATTAGGTTGAAGACAAAATTAAAACACTTTTTTAAAAGTCATGTGTACAACAACCATGATGTCCTTCAGTAGGTGAATGGATATGTAGATTGTGTTACATCCAGAAAATGGATATTAGTCAGTACTAAAAAGAAATGAGCTATGAAGCCATGAAAGACATGGAAGAACTTTAAATGCATGTTACTAACTGTAAGAAAATAATCTGAAAAGGCTACATGCTATATGATTCCAACAATATAACATTCTGGAAAAAAGAGAAGTATGGAGACAATAAAAAGATGAGTTGTTGCCAGGGGCTGGAGGGCAGGTGCAGATAAATAAAGCACAGAGGATATTTATGGCAGTGAAATTATTCTGTATGATACCATAATGATAGACATATGCCATTTTGCATTTGTGCAAACCCATAGAATGCACAACACCAACCGTGAACCCTAATGTAAACTATGGAGTTTGGGTGATAATATATTGTGTGTCAATGTAGGCTCGTTGATTGTAACAAATGTACTACTCTCTGGAGATGTTGATAACGTGGGAAATTATGCTTGTTTGGGAGTAGTGGCCATAGGAAAAATCTATACCTTCCTCTCCATTTTTCTGTGAATCTAAAACTGCTTTAAAAATATTATCTTTTATTTTTATTTATTTATTTATTTTTGTTTGTTTTTTTAAGTAGGTTCCATGCCCAATGTGGAGCCCAAGGCAGGGCTTGAACTCACAACCCTACCATCAAGATGTGAGCGGAGATCAAAAGACGGTTGCCCAACTTACTGAGCCACCCAGGGCCCCCCAAAATAAAATCGTTTTAACAATAACCACATGAAGCACAACAACCTAAATCATTTATACAAGAGGTTCTCAAAGTATAGTCCCAGAGCTTTGGTATCATCTAGGAACTGCTTAAAGAAGCAAATTCTCAGGCACTCCTCTCGCCTTATTGAATCAGAAATTCTGGGTGTGAGGTCCAATAATCTCCACTGAAGAAGCCTTGCTGATCATAGTAATGCACACTAAAATCTAAGAAGCACGGTGTTTGATGACGTAATTCTAACCCTAGACTACTTGCAAGTCCGGTTTCCAAATAGTTAGCTCCTTATGTTCTTGGTATTCTATCCAGGTCTTCACCTCTCCCTTCTTTGGATCAGAAATATTACTGTTTTGCTGTATTATTTTAAAACCTCTTGTATACAGTCTTAGAATTGCCCGTTCCCCACTTGCCTGAAAATTGAGTATTAGCTCCTGGTATCTTCTCTCAGCTTCATCTAAATTTCATTGTATCAGGTAGATATTCCAAAATGTGTGGGATGATGATGGGAGCTTGTCTAGTTTCACTGTAGATGAAGTTTTCATCTCTATTTTATTGTGATTTATACCACTTTTAATGTCTGTCAAACAATTTTGGAAATATGCACCAACTCTATCTTTCCTGGAAGTCTCTCAGTGCACTGCATATTTATTAGATACTAACACCTAATGGAATGTAACTTCTTTGCTTTAAAATATAAACTTCCTTGCAATGTCATGGTTTCAGGTACACCTGAGAGTTATTTCAGCATATCGTTATCTCCACTGAAATGGAAAAGGGATCTAGGGGTTATTTCTCTCTAACAGAAGAGAGGTATACCAGTCATGCTGGAAAGTAACATAGGTTGTCCCCCCGTATTGACCAAAAAGAAGCTAGGATTTCAAAAGAGCGTAGTCCCACCACATATTAGAAGGCTCTGAAGAATTACATTTGTTTTGCTATCTTGCTAAGAATACAGGTCACATATTGGCTTCTCACTGGTGTTTTTAATAAGGAAAAACGTACAAAAGAGAAACTGGAGAAAGAAACTACTTAGGTTAGATAAAAAGAAATGCATGTAAAACAACTGTAGAAAAAATGCCTTCTCTTGCAGTCAAAACCTAAGGGATAGCTACCCTAAATGCTGCGCACAGAAAAACACAGGAGCCAAGGTGCTCAGCTGTCACCTGACCTTCTTTCCTTTATTCACTTTGTTCGTCTTTCCTGCAAAAACCTGCTTATCTCTTACTAGGTGTGGCCCTGGATACACTTGCATTGTTTCTTATCATCTCAGTATTAAGACTTTTACAGGCCTTGTCAGGAAGCCTAAACAAATTTTCACTTTTCTCATAATGATATATTGATGTTTTTACCAGGATATCAAAATCAAAGATTTTCTGAACAATATTTGGTCTTTTTGCGTGCACTTAAGACCACTGACTGCATGATCCAGCTGCGTGTGTGGAGTAATATTTTTGATCCTGAGCTCCCGCAGCCACTGCCTCTATCCTGGAAACATTGACCTTCATAAGAAAATAAGGAGTGTCCATTCAGGGAGCACTGTATTTCCTGTGGGGATAATATGTGCCAAAGGCAAAATTCACTTTAAAATTTCTGAGACAGGGCAGTTGACGGTGTGGTGAAGCACCAGGATAAGGAAAGGTGGACAAGAAAATGAATTTTATTATAAATGTATTTGAGGAAATGTGTTTTATAATTATTAATTATATAAATTATAATAATTTATAAATTATTTTCTATTTATGTACACAATTAATTATTACATAAAAATTAATTAGCATATTATGCTTTTCTTGTTCCTGCCATATGTTTCATATACACAAACAATCTCTCCTATTATTGACGATTCTTTACAAGCTCCAAAAAAATGTGTTAATTATTCATCAAGAATACCACAATTTCACAGTTTATCAGGAACCTATTTTTGAAAATTCAGTATTTTCAAATCATTTTATATATAATAACTACGTTTTAGAAAACAATTTTAGAGATAATATCTGGTGTATAAATTAAAACATTCTTTGTGTAAATTAACTTCTAACACAAAACAATCCATCTTCTCTCATACAGTAAGCCAAATTCTTCATGAACATAATATAAATAAAATTTGCATATCTGAAAGTTAATTAAATATAAGGGATATCATGAAAAATTTAAACATGTAAACTTTAGTATAGTATTATTTAAAATCTTATAGTAATACATAAAGATTGAAGATATGTTGAGAGAAAGTTTCATAATGAAGTAATTATATTTGTGCATCGTCTAACATATTTCACTTTGAGAACTCTTTGATTTAGAATGTGGTATAATGATAAAACATAATATGATAAGATGAATATGTCCTTGTAATACAGCAGAAATGGTCATAAAATTCACCAGTGTATTTTAGTTACGTGACTTTATGCAATTATCTTTCTGAGCTTAGTATTCTTATTCAGATATCACATTTCAAGTGTGTGGGCATGCTTGTGTTTGTGTGTGTGTACAGATTAAATTATATAACATTTCTGAAAGCGCACACAACAGAATTTTTTCATATGTTTTTTATAAATTCAAAGATTAAAATAATATGTCATATGATAATAAAATTCTGTTTTCTTACCTTTTATTACCCTTATTTTAGGTGAAATGGCATTTTTGGCTTGAATTATGCACATGAATCTCTCCAATTTCTATTATGATTAACATACATAGATAGACATGGCTTATATAGACATGCACTATGGCCCTTGTTTGTCATTTTTATATCAAAAACAAAGCAGCAAATTCATGATATAATTGGTATCATAAATAACAGATGCACTTGCAGTACTTTTTCACTTGAATAGGTACATTTATTTTTCATCTGGTATTAGATAGTGCTCTGCTTATATACCCTTGGGAAACAACAGAGTTATCTCTTTGTACCTAGAGAACAACTAGACTTTGATAAATGGAATGGGGCAGAACTCATGTACCATAGATTTCATATATTTCTTTCCACAAAAGGCTTTTTTTTATATCAACAATGTTTTATTTTATTAACATTATTAAAAGTTATTAATTACTGAGTACAAGTTTTGAACAAGCGAAGATTTTTCAGTGGGAAAATTTGTAGTTGGGGGAATTTTCCCAAATAAAGTAGAGAATACTTTTACGTTCACAACAATGTGGTGAACAAAAAGTACCAAACTAAAAAAAAAAAAAAAAAGCAACTTCATAATCCATGTATTGCTACTGCGACCTTGTTTTCCACAATCAAATTACAAGTGTGCACAAATGAGTTGAGTGTGCAAAAATATTTATCCCCACTGAGAACCTAGTTAGTTGAATAAGACATAAAATATTAAGCCAGCTGCCTCTAACATCAAGTAACTTACTCATTTTTTTTCAATATGTCATATAATTTTAACATTTTCTCTACATGCCATGATATGAAATTATTGGGAAACAATTTAATGAAAACAACTCTTTAAAAAAGATTGTCAGATAAGATATTTTTAAAAGATATTCAAAATACATCACTGATCTTTTTTTTTTTTTTCCTTTTAATGTAAGGTATCTCCTGAGGCCAATAATAAAGTAAAAGTTGGATCCTTGGAGGGTAAGCAAACCCCTAAGGAAATCTTTCTCCCTGTGGCTTTTGGTAAAACTAGACTGTGTAGGGCAAGAAAGAAAGGAAAATACCCACGAATGCCTAGGAAATGCCCAAATTAATAGTTCAAAGAGTCAACCCATATATAGTTGGGCACTAAAGGAATTTATCTTCAGTTTGTGTGAATATATTCTTGAAGCAGAAAAGAGCAGCAAGGAATCTTGGCCTTAGTACTAGATTGAAAGAAAAACAATCTTTTCTGAAAAACCATGACAAACTAGCTCAACATAGATTTTGGACTGAATCCATTCTACTTTAAGGTCTGAAAGTATTAAATGAAGAATTAAAATGTTATGTGGCTGATAATACCTCTGGAAACAGACAGAAACACACATTCTATTTTGAGGGACACAGTTTTATCCAGGCCTCAAATAACAGCCAAAAATAGAGTTTCAAAAAAATAATAATAATCAGCATGAATTCAAAAATTACCAATAAAACACACAGAGGTACAAAACCAGGAGTAATTACCACAAGGTTTAATGGAGATTAGAGTCAAACCAATAAAACTTTTAGAATTTAAGCTTACTGAGTGTCTGGGTGGCTCAGTGGGTTAAGCATCTGACTCTTGGTTTTGGCTCAGGTCATGATGTCGCAGTCATGGGATTAAGCCCCACCTCCTGCTCTGAGCTCAGCATGGAGCCTGCTTCAGATTCTCTCTCTCTCCTGCTCACACTCTTTCTCTCTCTCTCTGGAATAAATGAATAAGTAGAGAATCTTAAAAAAATAATTTAAGCTTATTAGGAAGAAAATTTAAATAAACACTTAATCCAATTTAAAATTTAATTGCAATACCTGAACATATGGAAAAAAAACTAGAATTATAAGAAATAATGAAACAAATTTTAAAATAAATAATATGATAGAATTTTTGAGGTAATAACTCTAAAGATATAAAGCTGAGATATAATGGATTAGTCAATCAGTAGATTAAATATTAAAAATGAAATTACTGACTTAAAAGATGCAAAGATGCAAATGTAGTCCAAAAAGAAAAATAGAATTTCTCAATTTTGCTTATTTAAAACAGATTAAGTTAATTCCAAGGAAATTTGCAACTACATAAATTTTAAAACTATGGATTATTTGGTAGGGAGTTACGAAACTGAACAAGTTCAACTGTGTTAAGATTACTAGGTATATCAACATTTAAGACAAAAACACAAGATAATATGATGTTAGAAATAAGCCCAAAAAGATCAGTAATCACAATACAAGTTAACAGATTAAACTTGAAAAATCAAAGGTCAGAAATCACAATAAATAAATAAAACCCAGTAGTCAAGGAAAGGATTTTCAGAATGTAAACAAAAAGAAAATTCAGCTAAGTTTGTGAGGAAAACATTCCAGAGTCAAAGAATTTTAAACCATGTTTTCAAGAAGAGCCGCCCACACTTCCAGAAACTGGGAAACATTAGACTTTGTATGCATTCCCAACATAAAAAATTCAGGTTTTCTTTCATACACAAGAACAACTTAATACTGCTCCAAAAGTTGCTCTGAGATAACAGTTGGGGAAGGATCTTGTGATATTTAGGTAGGAAAGGTGAGAACTCTTGAGAGCTCAGAGCATTATCAGATCCTGTCTTTATTTAAAATTTAAAATATAGATGTTTTCTTTGTTATGGATATTCATATTAAGTTTAATTTTTAAAAATATATGACAAAATATAATTAATCTAGTTAGACCATTTATCTAAATTTTGGGGAAACCTCACTTGCCTCATCCTGCCCTTGGCACTCCTTATGGATGTAGTAAGTTAACCCATTTTTGCCTCAAGGCTAAAATTAGCACAAGGTGATGGCAACATATGTGTGTCTTCCAAAGCTTCCACAGGGAATTCCATTGCAAAATGCAGTCATGTTGCATGCATGGGACAACTTCAAAGGACCTAGCCCACATGTTGTCAAGGCACTTATTTTGCTGCAATTCCTTTACATAGATTCAGTCCTCAAGCTATAATATTTAACTTAGTGTGGAGTCCAGTATTAATCTATCAAATAAGAAATATGCTAAAATGATTTTGATATTTTGTGAATCCTTGAAAACAAGATATAAAATTAAATTGAAAATGGGGAACAGACCTCCAACTTCTGTTTTACTCTGTTATTTGCAGAGGTTTTTCCATTTTACAAACAGCACGTGTAAGGCAACATAACACATAAGAATTTTTATTGACTGAAAGCCACTGTCCTCTCTACTACATGTTATATGAAAAAGCCACACAAAACATAGAAATGAAGTTAAATATAAAAGAGTAAAAAGAGTTTTATTAAGCAACTACTAATACAAAAGGAAAAACAATAAAGTCAAACATTACTTTTCTTTTATGCAATACTAAAATGGCAATCCCCAATTAAATAATAATGCATATTTGTACCTTAAAAGCCTAAAATATTATATTGTATTTCTTTTTTTAAAAAACGTTAAGTACAAACAACACCCACACATACAAAATGTCAGAGGCACTCAAAAATGCATTCATATTTAGCTCACAATCTATAGGTTACCACGTGGCTTTACCGCACAGTTTTTCTGGTCTAAAATGAATTTACTCATATAATTGGTCATCAGCTAACTGCCAGTTAGTCTGGATGGTCTTGCTAGAATGTTTCCAAAAGACTGGCCTGGGCATGATCTCACGTTAATCAGCAGATAATAAGAAACAAGCACAATCGATCAAGCACTGTTCAAGCTCATATCATGTTTGCTAGAACTCCATTAGCCAAAGAAGACAAATGCAAGAGTCAAGTGGGAGAGTACTGTAAGGCATTGTAGGGCACACAACAAAGGGTACAGATTCAAGGACAGGTAAAGCATTAAAGTTACTAATGCAACCACTCCTCTATAATTATAAAAGCAACTACAAGGCAAAATCAATAAGTTCTCCATTATGTGCAGGTATTTTAACACGTTTCTCCCAGTAATTGATAAATCCAGCAGAAAAAAAATTAAGAACTGAAATATTTGAATAACACAGTTAATATGTTTGTATATTTGTAGGACATAGAAATACCTACATTTCTACCCAGGAAGCATGCAATATTACCAACAGTACACATATGTGGGGCCATGAAGCAAACCTAAATAAAGTTGAAATAATTCATATCATACTCTGACTATAATGAATTAAGTTAGAAAATAAAAACATATGATTATACCAAATAGATTGAAATTTAAAAAAAAACATACTTCAACGTGTTTATGGCTTAAAGAAAAATTCACAATGGAAATTAGACATTACTTAGAACTATAATTAAAAAGATACATCATGACAAAACATAGAAGATGGAGCCAATAAGTAACTAAAAGAAAAATTTACTTAAAGAATTAATTTAGGGGCACCTGCGTGGCTCAGTCGGTTAAGCACCTGCTTTCAGCTCAGGTCATGATCCCAGGGTCCTGGGATCAAGCCCTGCATTGAGCTCCCTGCTCAGCAAGGAGCCTGCTTCTTCTTCTCCCTCTGCCTGGTGCTCCCCCTATTTGTGTTCTCTCTCTCTCTCTCTGTCAAATAAATTAATAAAATCTTTTTTTAAAATAAATAAAATCTTAAAAAAAATTAATTTATAGAAGAATGGATCAAAATTAATGAATAACCAACTTAGAAAGATTAGAAAAAGATCAAAGTAAACACCCAAAAGAAGAGAGGGAACAATAAACTAAAAACCTAAAAAAAAGAAAAGAAAAAAGGAGAGAGAGAAAGGAATAACAATTTAAGGAGGGGGAAAACACAAATTAATTAAAAGAAAGCAAGTTATAAAAAGAAAAATAAAGGGTGCCTGGGTGGTACAGTTGGTTAAGCGACCCACTCTTGATTTTGGCTCAGGTCATGATCTCAGTGTTGTGAAATAGAGCCCTGCGTTGGGCTCTGCACTCTGCAGGACATTTGCCTGAGATGCTCTCTCCCTCTCCCTCTGCTCCTCCAGCTCATGTGCTTTCTCTGTCTCTCTCTCTCTCTAAAATAAATAGATAAATCTTAAAAAAAAAAGAGTAAAACATTCAAATTTGATTGTTTGAAAAACTGACCAAATAGACTAACCCTTGGAGTAATTACCAAGTAAAAAGATAACAGTACATACAAGTAAGTAATGTGTACATACAAGTAAGTAATGTATACAACAGAGATTTAAAATATAGTGGATATGATATAAAACTTTATACAAATACTTTTGAAAAGATAGATAAAATATATGGATTCTTAGAAAATTAAAACTCACCAAAAACAGACTCAGTATGAAATAGGCAACCTAAACATTTCCGATTATTTAAAGGTAATAAATCTGTAATTTCAAATGCTTCATAAAAAAAAAAATCTGCCACATTCAAATGGGCTTGCAATTGAGTTTTACTTAATATTCATAACATTGATCATTTCAATCTTATACAAACTCTTCAAGAAATTAGAAGATGAGGGATTATCCCTAAATAAATGGCATTCACATGGCACAAACTGGAGACTGAAGGGAAACAGGTATGTTTCCTCAAAAGACTAATTCAAAGAATAATATCCTCTAGGCTAATTGCACTGCAAATGAGATGTTCTACTTGCTTAGATCTTTTTTTTTTTTTTTTTTCCTAGTTCTCTGATCAAGTACCACCTGGCAAAGGAGTCTGGGTTTACTTTTCCTGAATTTTTGCCCTTTGCTGATTGTTTCCTTCAGCCTATGGGGAAAGAGCTTGGATATTAGGCTGCATACTTATACCTATAGGTCCATTATTTACTCTAGAACTCTTGTAGTCTATTATGAAAACATATTATGAACAAACTGAAATGTTATCTCTGCTAGGGTAAATAATTTCATTTATTTTAATTTTTAAAGAAAGTGGCAAATTTATTATTTTAAAATACTGTATTCAACTTACATATTTTAAACTTTTATTTATATGTGGATGCACATTTACTTATTTATAGTATTTTAAAGGTCATAACAAATAATTCGGATTGAACAGAAATACTTGAGTTTACTCATTTCCACAGGGATGCCCCAATATGAGTAGACCATGACAAAGTAAATAATACTCTTTTGGATATTTTATTGATTCTGCTATTTTGATACTTAGTTATTACAATATAATTCTATTCAAATAATTGAAGACAACCTGAATTTTCAAACTGATAATATTCTGCATATTTGCAATTTTTTAGATGCATCTTTTATCCATTTTAAATAAGCCAAAGTTGCCACTGAGATTATGTTTACTCACTAGATAGAAAGTGGAGCTTTGTAATTATTTGGTTAGCTGACAATCAATAGGAGATTGCAAGCACTAAAGTGAATTGAGGGGGAAGGTGGTGCTAAATTGTCTGTTTGGTTATGGGTATTGATCAACTTAATAACATAACGGCAGAATCCCTACTTCCTTCTCTAATATACATTCAATTCCAAATGTATTAGTTCATTTGTTTCTTCAAGAAATGTACAGAGATCTATGATGCTCACTTTCTCTTTAAAAATATGTCATTTTTATTGTATCTTTATTTGTTCAGAGAGGCATCACAAGACTGTATTTTGTTCTCTCCCATTTTATCCTTATTTAATTATTTACTCATTGTTTACTACTTTGCTCCATTTTCCCACTCTTCAATTTGCTCACTCCTTCCCTATTTGAATTGGCTTGGCCTGTTTATCTTGATGTTTGCTATCTTGTCCTTATCATTTTCCCACCATACTGAGGCTTTCTTCATTCTCAGATAATGAGTTTGTTGGGACTTCATCACAAAGAAACTAAAGAAGCAGGAATATTTTGGTTGCCACTAAGATTTGCCACCTGCTTTGTCAAAGGCAGAGCTAGCTGTTTCCTGAATACATGAGTCTCTCTACTCTTGGCTCTGTTCTCCATTTGTAACATAGAAAGTCAGAAATCCTCCAACATTTGATTAAAATGGAATTTAGAATCTTAGTTAAAACTTCTATGTAACTTATAGCTGAGTAAACCACTTAATACGTAAGTCCTGCTATATTACACTCTACCTTTGTTCCGTGACTGCAATTTTCAACTCTTCCTATGACATTTGTTTGGCTTTTCAGTTTCTCTTCCTGCTCCCCAAATACACAAGAACAAAGAAGCTAAAGATTTCTGCTTTCTTCAGGTTTTATTAGACAGCTGATGAATATAAGCTTGGGGAAATAAAAGTACAATAAATGGAAAATTCCTTTGTCATGGTTTTGACTTCAGAAGTTTTAACATTTAAATCAGTCTCTTTTGTTTCTGTACCACTGGGTTGACTCCCTGATGTCTCATTTCTACCTGCATGGAATTAAAGCCTAAGGTGTTTTAAGAGCTTTATATTCTATTTACAGATGTTATGTCAAAACAAGAAAGAATGTGTTTTCACTCAGTTCATAAGTAGGCTGTTTCTTTTAAAACAAATTTTAAACATATGAATGGCAATAAAAATGGCATAACCTTCATAAATTAAGAGAATATAATGAAAAAGTTGATGTTCATAGAATAACATTTTCAATCATCTGCTCTAATAGTGGTATATAGATCTCTAACCCTTAGGGGTAGAATATTCTATTCAAAATGATATATTAAAATAAGCCTTGCGTCTTTAGGTGTCTTTGTCTTAAGGACTTAAAAAAGATCTTTACTCTGTGATAGGAAAAGCAATATATTAGAGTTTATCTGAACAAATCTTACAGCTTAACAAGATATTATATTTTCTTTGAGAGAGAAAGCATACAATGTTCAAAAGTGGATATTCTTGAGTTCATTTTATTTTTACTTTATATCTTGAGGATGTTATCTTTCTTGTGTATTGCATTATAATTCATACATAAATGCACGAGATTCCCTAAATCCTTACCCATATCTCTGTTGTATGCGGTATAGGCTCTCACTACATAAAAACCAAAATTAAAAAACTGTGATCTCCTGATCTGCTAAAAACTTGATCATATTAATACTTAAGCTGTAATTGATTTTCCCACCACCAGATCTAACCATCAGGGTGAATGATTTTGTTACCTTGCAGTCTCTGGTGACCAATCCTATTACTCCACCCCATCCATTGAATCCACAACGATTACTATGACTTCTTTCTGTATACTTTTATGGATCTTTCCTTTTACATCACCACTAGGTAAAGGACAGACTTAAAATCAAATATCCATAAATTCAAATCACAGTTCTTACATTTCCTAGTTATGGTGGCATGGGTAGTTGACATTTTCCTTGACTTCTTTGTTTTACAAGTCTGGGTATTCTACAGGAAAAAAAGAGATCGATATGATGAAAAAAGATTGTGACATCCTAAATTTATTCTCCCATTTGTGCAAAGGTTCTGCACATGGCTCAAGACTCCCTACCTAAAAGAATCGTCGTGTCCATGGAGAACACATTTTATTAAAAAAAAAAAATAAGAAGAAGAAGAAAAAATAAGACAAAGGAGATATCAGTGATCTCACATTTGGATTCCAATATTTTTCTTAAGAATTTTGGGACAGATGTCAAATACCACTGTGAATCCCTAGTCTTTGATCCAAGTAAATTTTTACTGAATTATTGAATCTAGCCCTGGATGCCTTTGTTGATCAAGCAGATAATTTTATAAACAATAGCAACTACTACAAAGTACCCTGTTTTACTGGAGAAACTGCACTTCAACAAAGAAAATCTGGCTTCCTGAAATGGACACATTAGACAAGGTATTTCTTCTAAGCCTCAGATTCCATGCAAGTAAAATGGAGATAAAAATCTTACTTATTACTTGGGGCACCTGGGTGGCACAGCGGTTAAGCGTCTGCCTTCAGCTCAGGGCGTGATCCCGGTGTTATGGGATTGAGCCCCACATCAGGCTCCTCCGCTATGAGCCTGCTTCTTCCTCTCCCACTCCCCCTGCTTGTGTTCCCTCTCTCGCTGGCTGTCTCTATCTCTGTCAAATAAATAAAATCTTTAAAAAAAAATCTTACTTATTACAATAAGATTTTATGAAGCTTAAATGTGGTAACAGGGGCCCCTGGATGGCTCAGCCATTAAGTCTGCCTTCAGCTCAGGTCATGATACCAGGGTCCTGGGATTGAGCCCCACATCGGGCTCCCTGCTCGCTGGGAAGCCTGCTTCTCCCTCTCACACTTCCCTTGCTTGTGTTCCCTCTCTTGCTGCCTTTCTCTGTCAAATAAATAAATAAAATATTAAAAAAAATAAGTAAGTAAGTAAATAAATAAATAAATGTAGTAACACATGGGAAATACTAAGCCAGTGACTAGCAATAGCAAAGATTTAAGAAAGGTTAGCTATTATTATTATATGAACTCTGCTTTTATTATTTTAAAAACATGGGCTCATTAAATTTACAAAACTCCAATATTCTTCCTCTTGGAGAGCTTTTGCTTGCCTGTCATAATTTTAAATCACACACGAGAGAGAAGAAATTAGTTGCTTCCAAAAGAACCCCATGGATAAACTGCATCTTTAATTATGGGGACTCATTGATTCTAAGATATATTTATTCTTATCTGGATTGATTTGTTAATGTGCAGTTTAAATCATCTTAATATGAATATTATTTAAAGCACTTGATTATAATATATATGTGTGTATATATACGTGTGTGTGCATATACATATACATATATATGTACATAAATGTGTGTGTATATATATATATATATACACACACACAGTACACATACATATACGTGTATGAGCATGTAGGGGTGTGTGTGTGTGTCTATATATATATGTGTGTGTGTGTCCATATATATATATGTGTGTGTGTCTATCTATCTATCATCTATCTATCTATCTATCTATCTATCTATCTATCTATCTATATATTTGATTTTGTCATCTCAGTGCCATACTTTAAATTCTCTGAGGGAAGGGAATAAACAAATCTCCAAAAAAATATAAATCCTTTACCACCAAATATAAAGATCCACACTCTTTGGACAAGTTGATTTTCAGCTGATTGCTTGCAAAGAAATTTGTGTTGCTTATTCTTTCAACAAGAGAAACTGAATCATTCCTTCTACCTCTCATTGTAACACAGAAGAATAAGTCAGTTTCTAATCTTCCAAATCATCAGTGTTGGCTGAGTCAGCAGCCCAATCATCTCTATATGGGAAAATCAGCATTTGGGAACTGAGCAATCTTTATGAAATTTGAAAAAATATTTTACTGAACTTTAGTTTTTGAGACCATAAGTTGAGTGCTTTTAATCAGAGAGAACGTATAATTTTGCACTTTGCATTATATTACTTGAAATTGTATTGTAAACATTTTCCATATGTTATAATACTCAGTTATACCTTTATATGCTGCATATTTTAAAAATTTATGAATATTCATTTAGCTAAATATATTTCCCCAATATTTCACTATTTTTTATACTGCAGTAGTCGGCATCTCTGTTCATGTAATTTTGACTTCCTAAAATGTCCTTAAGGTAAAATCTCAGGACCACAATTATTAAGATATTAGAATTTGTACTACTCTCTTTTTCAAAGAACTGGAACAAATAGTCCTTAAATTTGTATGGAACCAGAAAAGGCCACGAATCACCAAGGAACTGTTGAAAAGGAAAAACAAAGCTGGGGGGCATCACAATGCCGGATTTCGAGCTGTACTACAAAGCTGTGATCACAAAGACAGCATGGTACTGGCACAAAAACAGACACATCGACCAATGGAACAGAATAGAGAACCCAGAAATGGACCCTCGGCTCTTTGGGCAACTAATCTTTGATAAAGCAGGAAAAAACATCCGGTGGAAAAAAGACAGTCTCTTCAATAAATGGTGCTGGGAAAATTGGACAGCTACATGCAAAAGAATGAAACTTGACCACTCTCTCACACCATACACAAAGATAAACTCTAAATGGATGAAGGACCTCAATATGAGACAGGAATCCATCAAAATCCTAGAGAAGAACATAGGCAGCACCCTCTACGACATCGGCCAAAGCAAACTTTTTCATGACACATCTCCAAAGGCAAGAGAAA
>NC_048218.1:21060204-21060478 GCF_002007445.2 Ailuropoda melanoleuca
AAAGATAACATGAACTTGTGGGACTTCATCAAGATAAAAAGCTTCTGCACAGCCAAGGAAACAGTCAAAAAAACTAAGAGGCAGCCCACGGAATTGGGGACTATATTTGCAGATGATGCTACAGATAAAAGACTGGTATCCAAGATCTACAAAGAACTTCACAAACTCAAAACACGAGAAAAAATAAACAAATCATAAAATGAGCAGAAGATATGAACAGACGCTTTTCCAATGATGACATACAAATGGCTAACAGACACATGAAAAAATGTTC